>NW_025112997.1:4242082-4456603 GCF_010416935.1 Polistes fuscatus | reverse complement strand
GTGTGCCTGGCGTACGTATTATCAAGTGTATGGTTGTAACATTGTGTGTAAATCGCGAGTGTATCGGTGTGAGCGTTATGTTATGTGTACCTAATTGCACTTATTCGACAAAACGGAACGTAAAATTGAACGCAAGATGGCGGCCGGACGGCCCTGGAACGTTTATCGGAGGTAATCATCGTAGCATTCCCTTCGTTTCCTCTCTACTTTTTTTTTCTTTCTTTCTTTCTTTCTTTCTTTCTTTCTCTTTTAATATACTTTTCTTTTCTTTACTTTTATTATTATTATATTCTCATGTCGCGTTCACCGTTTCGCCGTCGGTCGAGTTAGTTCGAAACTAAACGTTTCCGCGCTTTTATCTTGTAGTAAAAACGTAACCCCGAAACTTAGGCACAATTTGGAACTGTTTAGACCATTTACATACGAATCACCGTCGACAAGAAACCAACGTGTCCTCCTTCGAAAGAGACTAAAAAGATTGACCGTTTTTTTTTTCTTTCCTTTTTTTTCTTTTATATTATTTTATTTTTGATTTTAGAAAAATATTCATCATCCTCGTGGAAAAATGTCCGATTTTCATATTACTTATTTACCGGGTTGTTATTATTAAAAAATAGAAGGAAGGATTTTTCTTCGAGAGATTTACCTTCTTATTCAAAGAGATATTCTTTTTTTCTTTTTTCTTTTTTCTGTTCTTTCGGGAAAAAGATTAGATCTAGACTTCTAATTACCAATTCGATTCGAATACTAATTATACGATTCTACACTTTGGAAATATGAGAATTATTCATAGATTATTCAAGGATCATTCTTAATCTCTTTATGCACGAAGAGACACACACACATAAATCTTTTCTTTCGAACCATGTACCAAACGTACGACGATACTGTGAGGTAGCTCACATCGAGTCGTTACAGGGCCAATCGGACCAAATCTTCCGGTTTATTTATTAAATGAAAATATCCGTGTCTTTTCCTTCGTCGATCTTACGTCGACGACACCTCCAAATTTCATTTTTTTTTTATTATTTATTTTTTATACTATACTATTATATTTGTATTTCCCTGAATAATAAGAATAAGGATAAGAATAATAATAATAATAATGAGAAAGATTTTGGCTTTTGACAATTAGTCGAGTCGACACGATCGAAGGAAAAGAACGAAGAGCCCGCCGTACACAAATTTTCTTTTCAGCTTTTTGTGTTTTTTTTTTTTTTCTTTTTTTATTCTTCTTTCGTTTTTCCTTTCTCTTTTGAACGCGCGGAACGATCGAACGAAAAAGAAAAGGAAAATAGAAAAGGAGGGGCAAAAAGATAACTGGAATCTTTGAGTCCGACTGTTTTCCGAGCAGTGCCCGCCATCTTGGTCCCGTCTGACCACCGGTGTGGACCAACGTAATTTTCGCGTTATATCGCGGCTTCCAACCCTTAATCTTCCCTTCTCTTTTTATCTTTCTATCTATTTATCTTTTCGTTCTCTTCTCTCTCCCTCTCTCTCTCTTTCGCACAATCTCTCTCTCTCTCTCTCTCGTTCATACCTCTCTCTCTCTCTCTTTCACCCTAACTTTATTTCTTTTCTTTCTTTTCTTTTAGTCCCTCGCATTATCATTTTCTTTTTCCCGCACACACCGTAATTATATAATAGTATTATTTTTTTTTTCTTGTTTATATCCTTACACATATACACTAGCTGGTTACAATAATTTGTGAAAAATATACATCAAAATTTTGTTACTTTTTACATCACAGATATTTTAATATAATATATCCTCTTTTTAATTCTTAAAGATTTCTTTCTTTTCTCCTCCCCGTTTTCGACCAATCCGTCTCTCGTCGGATATCATCGTAATACCGCATCGCCCGCGATGGTGGAAGAGACGACCGGAAGTTCGACAAAATTTCACTTTGAGACAATTTTTTCTATTCTTTAACGCATATACGTATATATATATATATACACATATATATCGCCATTCTAGTTTCTTCAATTCAACAGCAGATCTCTTCCCGGTGGATTTACACGTTTTAACGAATGATTTACTCGAATTAGTATTTTGAATCCTTCTCTTTCGGCCATCTCCTCCGAAAAATATACTAATCGACGATCGTGCAACAACGAATGATTAAAAGATAGGAATTAAAAAAAAAGAAAAGGAAATAAAAAGAAAAGGAATGAAATATTCGGGAACAATTTCGATTAGACACTTTTTTTTTTTTTTACTTTCATATTCTTCAAATCGTCGTTAAAAGAAAAGAAAGTTCGAAGAATGAAGGATAAAAAGAAAAAAAGAAAAAGAATAAAAATTCTATCAGCTAATTGCACGAACGGATCTCATTGGTATATAGAATTAATCTTGTGTTGAGTAAATAAATAAGAATTTCAAAGAAGAAAGAAGAAAAAATGGTATTAAGAGCATAATTTTCGTTTAGTATCGCGGGACGAGGATCACGGGATCCAACTGTCGATATAGATTGCACCGAACGACGTCGCGACTATTATTATTTTATTATTATTTATTTTATTTTATTTTATTTTTTTTTTTTTCGTAAACCGTAATTGTGAATTTAACGACAATCATTAGCGGTACACGCACGTTTACAATCATCCTCACGATAAATAATTAGTTTTTTGCGGCGTTTGAAATGGTTTTTTTTTTTTTTCCTTTTTTTTGTTTTTCTTCTTCCATTCAACCACCTCTCTCTCTCTCTCTCTCTCTCTCTCGCTCTCTCTCTCTCTTTCTTTCTTTCTTTCTTTCTTTCACATCTAACGATAAATCTGCTTCTTTTTTTTTTTTTTCTTTTTTTATTATTATTATAAAGGGTCTGTAGTTTTGCTTTTTTTTCCTTCTGGGCACGATAGCGAGACGGTGGTGATTGATGACGGTGATGGTAGCAATGTACTCGCGGCGATGCCGGGAGGCAGCTTGGACGAGGGAACGAGGAGGGTGCTCAGGGACGAGGGGTGATCAAGGGGTGATGAGGGGCTGGGTGATCAGGAATGATGATGAGGGGAAAATGGATGACGATGAATGCCTCGAAAGATGACGGGAACGGGCTAGCAACGAAGGGCTTCTCCTTGCTAACGTTTACGAAACTTTTCGAGATGTAACACAATGATGATGCTTGGAATTTTAACAAATTTTCTTATTTTTTTCTTTTTTTTTCTCTATAGAGGACTAAATTAGGTTAGGTTCCGGGAGAAGGAGCAGAAGGGGGAGGAGCAGGGCTGACGAATAAGGAACGTCGATTTTGCAAAAAGAAAAAAAGGACGTGCATCGCTTCAGAATTGTTTTTTTTGTGGACACAGTGATAGCGAAGGAAGGTATATGTTTTTTTTCTTTTTTTTTTTCCCCCCCACCCAAATTTTACACACGATCGTGACTAGTGCTGTGTGACTTCATTCGCCATTTTTTTATCATTTTACCATTTTGCGTTATCGCTTTTTTTTTAACCCTAAAGAAGACCTTAACGTTTACACTCAATAACTTGACGTTTTTTTTACGCGCGTATTTTATTTTACTTTTACTTTTACTTTTACTTTTTACTTTTTACTTTTTACTTTTTACTTTTATTTTACTTTTTTACTTTTACTTTTATTTTTTACTTTTAACTTTTACCTTTTAACTGTTTTTTTCCATCAGAGAAATTACATCGTTTATTCTCACGCCTTTATTCTTTTTTTATACTTGGTTTAATTTTCCCTTTAAATAGGACAAATTTTTTTATTTTATTTAAGTTTAGTTCCAAAAAACACCGAGAGAGTAGTCTTGTTTACATTGTTTACTTTTTTTCGCATAAAGGGTAATAACTTTTTTTTTCGTTTAATAAGGAATTTTTGCATTTTTTTAAAACACCAAACATACATGCCTTATACTTTATATACAGCCTAAAGTCTTTCAGTCGTTACGCTTGCTTTTATTTTTTCTTACTTTTTTTTCTTCTCTTTCTTCTTCTACTTCTTCTTCTTCTTTTTCTTCTTCTTCTTCTTATTTCGTTTATTTGTTTGTAATCTTTTATGGTTTATTTTGTATCCCCCTTTTTGTTTGTTTTCTTTTTTTCTTTTAAATTTTTTCTTAAAATAGTGTCATGAGATGAGTGCATGGATCGTTCTTCCCTATCCCTTTTCTTCTTTCTTCAAATCTTTAACCACCGTTTCTCACGTTCTTATTCGTTTTGCTCCGTGTTACCTTTTTTTAAATCATATTTTTCTTTCCTTCTACCTCCTTATATTCCTCTTTATCCGATATTCCTCCCTCTATCTGTCGTCGTTTGAATCGTTAAGCGAGGAAAAGCGGATTCGCGATATCTACGTCCCCTAATGTCATCATTTTTTTTGTTTCATTGCACTCCTCGTATTTTTTAAAGAAGTTTTTTTTTATTATAAGCCCGCCCCAAACTTTGATTTCTTTTCTTTCTTTTCTCAAACTTTGATTTAAAAACCCGTCACTAACTAATATATCACCCCATTGGTCCAGCCGATCATCGTCTATCATACGAAAAAAAAAAAGAGAAAAAAAAATAAGAAAACCGACAGGGGAATTCCTTTATAATATTTTATTTTTATCCAAATATCCGAATTTCATAACTGCGATAACTAATTACGCGAAATTATCTCATTTTTTGTATGTTTTTTTTTTCTTTTGAAAAAGATATTGTTCCTTCTACGAGAATCTCCTGACCAAAAAATATACAATTTTGTTTTGTTGATTTATTTTTTATTTCCCCTTCTCCAACCCCTCCCCCTGAAAAGAAAAAAAAAATCTAATACAAATTTTATATGAAACGTAGATTCGCTCCTACGCCTCGCATTCGACAATCATAATTCATCATCATTATCATCATCATCAACATCATCGTTATCATAATCATCATTATTATCATCATCATCATCGTAATCATCATCGATATCGTTATCATCGATCTGTCTCCTTCTTTATTTTCATTTTCTTATTCTTCTTCTTCATCATTATTTATCGTTACTCGTGGAACCCGGTGAAAAAACGAAACCCTAATTCGAGTGAGATCACTACCAACAACAACAACAACGACGTTGCTGCTGTTGCTGCAGTTGGTATCTCTTTCTCTACGTAGTAGAAAATTTGCATTCGTATCAAAAAGTGTTTATTGGGCGTAATTCGCGCTTTAAGAAAAAGGTTTCTGCACTTTGGTATTACATAGAAAGACCCCGAGTCGAGAGCACGCGTCACCTCTCAATAATAATTCCATTTCATCTTTTATTTTATTTTACCCCCCCCCCCGTTTTCTCTATTTTTATATATTTCGTATTCTTTGTTTCTTTTTTTTTAATAATACTTTGCCCGTTCGTTAGAATTTTTCTTTAATCGTTTGCAATTTTTTCCCTTCCTACCCACCACCTTTCTTTTCTTTTTATTTATTCAACAAAAATTCAAGGAACCTTGCCGGATCGTCAGAAGGATTTCTTTTGGGGATTCGTAAATTTAAATTTAAATAAAAAAGAGAATGTTGTTTCTTTTTTTTCTTTTGAAAAAAAAAAAGCTTTCTCTCTGTCCTCTGCGTTATTTCACTTTTTTTTTCCTTTTCCTAAATAAGTGTTACCCACACTATCTTTTTATCTCTTTAAATGTCTCGAGAATACCCTCTATTTTAATAGCTTGTTAAATATTTCCAGGATATCCGTATTCCGGATATCCTCAGGAAGCACCATTAATGTCACAGACTATAAAAGAAGGGTATCCTCCTTTGGACAATATCTCATCCCCCTTTTTTTTTTTCTCACTCTCGTAACGCGTTTTTACTTTTCCACATTATATTATTAATCTTAATTAGAATAAAATATCGCGAATAAATTGAAACAAGAAAAAATGATAAAGAAAAGCTTATAGCAAGACCAATTTTATTATTACAAAAAATTGGACTAAATCCTTTTGAGAAATCCTTCTATCTGTCCCCCCTATGAGTTCCTTGAACTAAATTAATTTCTGTCCCCCTTATCTTTTTCTCGATCATCGCGTTTATTCCAAGCTAAACAACGTGTCTCGTAAAACGTGGGATGATGCGTTAGCGTCGAACACCGGCCTTAAAGAGAACTGAGATTAGAGAAATATTGTCGCCTTGTGAAAAAATGTCACCTACGTGCGCCAAAAAAGCCTTGGCTCGTTTCTCATTTCGCATACGTCCGTAATGACCAAAAATATATGTATATATATATAATATATCATTCCTTATATAATTATGCTCCTTACGAGTTAAGTAATGTTAATAGTAGGTAATAAGTTTTCCATTAGGTAGTTTTACATCGATAGAGGAAATAATTACGCTGTTGTCGTTTGTCTTATTCTTTTCTTTTACTTATTTCATTTCTTTTTTCTTTTTTTTGTTTCTTTCCATCATCTTCATTTCCATCATCTCCTTCATCTTCATTTATCTTTATCTTTGTTTCACCTAAAACGCATTTAGCTAGCTCTCCTTTCGCTTCGTCGATCTTAATTTAAACGATTGATCGTCTTATAGATTAGTATACGGCAAACGGGTATGTTTTTATTCGCAACATACTCGAAAATGGAATCCTAAAAATGTTAAACGCGTATGCGGATCCCGTATACGCGTTGCCTCTACTACGCTGCTTCGTGTTCCCTACTATAAATTGTATTTCTTCGTCTGTATTAGTGTGTTTTTTTGTCAGTGTGTCGTTCACCGATTACGTTTGTATTCCTTTCTGTAAGCGTGACGTATAATGGTACGTGTACGAAAGGATACTCGGCATAATGTAAGTAAGTAAGTAGTAATAGTATAGTAGTAGTAGTAGTAGTAGTAGTAGTAGTAATAGTAGTAGTAGTAGTAGTAGTAGTAGTAGTAGTAGTAGTAGTAATAGTAGATTAAATCGTATCGTGTCTTTTATCAATACCTTAGAGTTAGGGATGTCTGTTCCGAAAATTCATTTGCATGAAAAAATCGCCACACTCGAAGGATATCCACCGATAGCATATATGGACCACATACACCGGGGAGGGGATGGGATCGGTCGATCGAGTTTTTTGGAAAAAATTGATAGTGAGTTTACTCGATCGATGTTACCCGAAGCGTTTATTTTTTCTTACTGATTTTTTCACTGATCTCTGTCGTAGGAGGTTCGAAGAAGAAGAAGACTAGCTTCTTCAAGTATCTATAGTTTTCGAACGAAGTTCGGGAATATAGGGGATGTGTTGGGGGTGAAGATAGGGTGGGGTAAGTGGATAGTCCTTGTATTACGTTCAAATAGTCTTCTAATATTCCTCATTGATCATCCTAATCGAATCGTCGAATTGGAATGGAACCATTCGCGATAAAGGACGAAGAACGGAATTGAGAGACATGGGGGATATAACTATAGAGTTATTCGAATGAATAAGGTTTTACGGGATTAATGTTCGAAATCGATTACCGTTACCATAATTCTATACCTTATTGATAACTGATACTGACTTTCGTCTACTGCTCTACGGAGTCTTCCATACCGATGACAGGTCCACGTTGTTCCGCCGGTTGTTGGCTGTTGGTTTGTTCGGCGGACCTGCTGCTGCCGGTGTTGTAGCCCCTTTGCAGTTGCACGACCAAACCGCTTACAGCGGCATACTCCTTTTGTTGTTGTTGTTGTTGTTGTTGCTGCTGTTGTTGTTGTTGTTGTTGTTGTTGAGTCTTCTGGCTCGAATGATCTACTATAAGCTTACTATCACAGGCACTTTTTTTGTCAGTTGTTACGGCATAAAGATTGTGTAAGTCCGGGTAATGATTCAATTGTTGCTGTTGCTGTTGTTGTTGTACGAGAGTAGTACCTCCTCGATCTTCCTGAGCTGCACCATTATGGATCTCGCGTTCTCTACTGGCACGATCTAACCTCGACTCGCGAGTACTGTCCTCGTCCCTGCTTCCCGTACGAGATATGGAAAGAGGCGTTGGTGGTGAGGTCAAACGATCGCTACCATCGTCGGTACGAGCCCTCTCGGAGGGCGACGGACTGAGATCAACGGTGGGTACCCTCTCTGGTCTCTCTGGTACTCTATCGAGTCTGCCGGAGGTTCCCGATGGTCCCCTGTAACTCTCGTCTTCGCTACTATCTTGCGTTATACGCGACAACGGTGTCCTCCTCGAATTCCTACAGAGTTGATCGATCAAGGCCTTGCCGCTCATCGTTTCAGGATGTTGCTGCTGTTGTTGTTGTTGTTGTTGTTGTTGCTGTTGCTGTTGTTGCTGTTGTTGCGACGAAGACGACGACGTAGACGACGAAGACGACGTTTGTTGCTGTTGACTCCTGGTCTCGGTCAAGATTCGCTGGTCCCTAGGTATACCGGTCTCGAGACTCGATCTTATCAGATTGTCCAAAAAACTTCCATTCGCCCCGGTACCATCGTAAAGGCTTTCCGTTAATTCTCTGGGCGTCTTAGCGCTCGTAGAATTTCTCGCAGTCGATGTTCCAGGTGTTTCCGTTGTTGGGACGGCCGCACCACCCTCTCTTTCTCGTTGCGAGTGTTGTTGATGCGGCTGTTGTTGAACTATCGCTGCGCTCCTTTGTTGTTCTTGCAGACCACGCATTCTTTGCGACGCAAAGTATTGTTCAGGAATCATGGTCGGTACGTTAGCGGCACCCGGCATGAACGGCGAGGGTAAGAACGGGGCAGGACTCCAAAAGTTAAAAGGTGGAAAAGGTAAATGCGGCATGCCTTCCATGAACGGCATCTTCAGCCCGTTAGGACCAGGGATCCCACTGGCCGGGGCGAACGGCTTCTGAGCCTTAAGCGGGGCCTTTTTGTCGGTCGTACCAGGTCTCATAACTGCAGCCGCGGCGGCTGCGGCTGCTGCTGCGGCCGCTGCTGCTGCCGTAGTCGTACTCGTACCGTCTTTCGTCTTGTCGTCCGGTTGCTTCTGGTCCCTACAAGTGAGAGATACAGAGGGAGAGGGAGGAATTTCGGCTATAGGGACGCAAGCAAGACTCTTATAAGAGCGTGTATTAATTGATCAATAAGATTACCTCTTGCGTGGCCTCATCAGGTGGCGTTCTTTAACTTTGTACTCGAGGGTGGAATGCGGCACGCCGTAGTAGCTACCAGCTCGATGAACACTCATCTCGCCTCGTTGGACCGCGCGCACAGCTTCCACAAGGCTATCTCTATCGTAATTCCTATACTTTCCGCGTTTCGGTCTAGTTCCCTTTCCACCGGTGCCGGGTTTAGGCTTGTTGGCGTCCTGATTTTGCGGTTTATTTTGTTGTGCTTGCTGGACAGGTAGCGTTGGTTGAGGTGGCGTATAACGACCTCTTTTGAAAGGACTCGGCTCAGGCATCATTTGTTGCTGCGACTGGCCCACGTTACTCCCTTGACAACCCGCTAATCCGGCCGTAACACCACCCGCCTGTTGACCTTCTTGGAACTTGACGCTTATACTCTTCGCGATGACTTCTCGAAAATTAACGGGCACCGCCTTGCCGACCAGAGAGTTCGTTGGGCTGCTCGTTCCCGAAAACGCGGGGCTAGCGCGTTCCAAAAGATTTGGACTCGAAGCCGTTGCCGCAAATCCCTGAGCGAAAGCAGCCGACGTCGGTTCGCCGTTCTTGTTACTCGAACAACCTGGCGTACTCGCTGGCTTGTAGGACGGAATCTTCAATATTGCTCTGCCTTGAGCACTATCGCTCGCTTCTTCCTCGATGCTCGGATTAAAATCGTCGTTGGTTATCGGTGCCCGTAGATGTTGATGCGCTTGTTGTTGCGTCGTCGATTGCCCGCTCGTTTGCGGCCCACTTTGTTGATGCCCTCCTACTCCCGATCCCGGATGGTGATGATGCTGATGATGTTGAAGCTGCTGCTGCTGTTGTTGCTGATGCGGTCCCTGTCCTTGATCTCCGTTAACGCTCTTATTCAACCTCTTGTCCTCGCTCATTAACCTCCTCATCACCTCCGGAATGCGGTAGTCTTGCGTTTCTAGTCCTAATAATTGCAATTACCAATTAAATTATCCTAACGTCCAATTTGAGAACTCTGTTACGATTGTCTTACCTTTGAACGGTGCAGCCGCGGCCAACATTTTTTGAATGTACGGACCAATGTTTGCGTGTTCCAAACCCGGCCATTCCTGACCCACATCCTGTCCTCGCTGAAGCAGAGTCCTCAGGGAATCTCCACCGCTACCTTCGAGTGCGGAAAACCTTACGAGGTCTTCCAACGACAACAAAGGTTTCAGGAGTGCTTTCTCAACCTCTTTTTCCTCTTCCGCTCCCGATAGTTCCTTCTCGTCCACCTGTTGAAACGTTCCCTTTTAATATTTTTCGTCAATCTTTTTTCTCAACGGAGAACAAAAATTTGTGCCTGGAGTAAAATCCCCCTCTCGAGGAAAGTATTGTAGTATTCTTGCTCTCTCTCTCTCTCTCTCTCTCTCTCTCATTCTCATTCTCTCTTTCTTGTCCTATCCCTATTCCCAACCCTACTACTTTCTCCCTTTCTATCTTAGAAACGTAGTGAAAGTATTTTTTTTTTTTAACTCAAATGTACTTCGTCGAGAGGTATGCTTACGTATTTCGTGTAACGTGTCTCATTGTATTTTGTATCAGTATTGTCATTGTCTCTATATGTACGTTTATGTTTCGTTAAATGCAAATAAGCCAAGCATCATGCAGAAATTGTCCTCAACGAGTAAACGTTCGTTTCGATGAAGCAACAAAGAGTTCATTCAAAAAAAATATTCATTTTTTTATTAAACGAAAGATTAATTATTTTGTATTTTTCTTGCACGCCAATCATAGGTCGATAGAAATTTAGAAAAATATCGCAATAACGAGTTGCGTCCGAACCGAAAGAATCGAGACTTACCTTTCCAATATCATTTGTCGCATGCAGTTAAACGTAGTCGAGAATAATTGAATAGAATTAACTTTGCGATTAATCGAAATAATAGAATTCGAATTGAAATATCATAAACTGGAAGGTTACCTTGAAACATGCAAATTGTTATTTTACGATTTCGTCAAGTTAACCCTTTCGTTACAGCATGCTTTAGTACGAATGTCGTTTGTGTGTAGGTGTATATAAATTCGCATGATATACAACAACCCCTGTACGGGTCGATGATAACTTTGCATAGACAACCGGTATATTGATTGTTAGTAGCGAAATAATAATAACAAAAAAAAACAAAAGAAAAAAGAATAATCACAGAGCAGAAAGCTTCGCGGTTAGTTTGAATTCATAATCGGAGCTGGTTTCTTTTTCGTACATTAAAATAACTTCAAAAAAGGATCTTCCCAAAAACTTACCTCGTGCCTTGAAACCTCGCGAACGCCGAGTGGCCGCGTGTTAAACTACAAATAGTGAGATAAACAAAGTTAAACAGCCCATGCAATAAAACATTGGACACTACTGAGCCTCACGGCGACCGTTGAACAATCGCACGGATCTTATTTCAAAGTGTTTTTTTTTTTTTTTACAAAATGTTTACTCGTTCTTTCGGATCAAGCGTTTAGCGAAAAGAAAGAATTGTTTTGAATCGTAAGAACCGAGCGAATACTACGATCGCCATGCAAGAGGTATGTTTTGGGGAAGCTCGTTCGTTCTTCCTAACCAAAACCACGCTAACTATTTGATTATTGATAAATCCTATCGAAAAATTCTTTCATACTCTCGCGTATTTTCTTTTCTACCCAACACTCTCGTTAAGTTATCACGAAAAAAAGATTTTTTTCGCGACAGGTATACAACGAGATATTAGGTGTATTTGATTAGGGTGCATTTGTCGTGCAATTTGTGCTGATCTTTTGCTCGAATTTAAATCATATTTTTACAAAAAATATTTTCATCGATAAGATAAGTAAAATATTAAACGTCCCCGTCCACACATGCACAAACATTGGAAATAATAAAATTGTCTTACGTTATAGTTCGTAAGAAATACAGTAGAAATAAAACGAATAATCGCCATTGAAATAAATTGTAATCGAGAGATCAAAGGGTTAAGGATGAAATCACGAACGGAGCGAAGTATCTTTCGGTCCGTTTCCTAGCAATATCCGTAGAATCCTACGTCAAGTTAAATGCGTCAATTAGCGTTCTACGAGGCGTCCTTAGATTCTCGTAGAGTGGGGCGTGCTTTTGCTAGGAGAATAATTTAACAAAAAGGAGATATTCGTACGTTTGAAAGAAGATAATCGTAGAAACGATTTCCCCCTCAATTAAATGATCCAATCGTTCTTTTCAAGAATAAATTAATTAAACATTTTAGAATAAATAATCTCGCGAGTGAATTAGCGAGCTTTCTTCTCTGTTAGCAAAAGGTTTTTATCGGTAAACAAACAAACAAACAAAATGGATCATCGACCTAATCAAAATTTATCCGGAGTTACTGTCCTGGGTGTAATGTTATCAATCATTCTCTCATACAGACAATCATATTCGAATAGTGAAATCTTATTAGATTTCTGTCCCCAAAACCTACCTCGTCCACTTGCGGGGGCGGAGTGGTCGCGTTTTGGGTCGTATTTGGTGGTGTTGTAGTGGTGATGGTGGTGGTGGTGGTGATGGTGGTGGTGGTGGTGGCTTGGGCGCCGGACTCGTGAGGGTGTGAATGGGTGCTAGAGAGGGACGCGTCCCTTTCGCGCTCCATCGCAAGCTTGTAGACCTTGTTGCGTAGGGTGCTTCTTGGTATCCCATAAATCACGGCTGCCCTTCGCGTGCCGAGTTTTCCACTCTGGATATCTCTTAGGGCCGCCTGTAATTCTTCCTCGGTGTAAGTCTTCCTGCTGACGCTACCCCCTGCACCCACCACTGTCGCCGCAGCTACAGCCGCTGCCGCTGCCGTCACTGGCACGGCAATACGCGGTTTCGCGCGGTAACACGAGCTGAAACGGATATACAAACCTAGTCTAACAAACCTTCTTCAAACTTTCCTGGATAACAACCTATCGATCTCTACCACCCCCCCTCTTCCTTCCCGCTCCAACATCCGAGTTGCCAAAGTCCTTTCAACGTCAATTCTATTCCGCCGAGTGTTCATTTCCGATGATTACGTAACTAGGATTTAAACAGAGAGAGAGAGAGAGAGAGAGAAGGGGAATTCGGATCAAACAAGTTTGCAATCTGCCTATGGCAACAGGGCCAAGACTTCCAAGGCTTAACCGTTGTTCGGCTGGATTTCGTAATCAACTTAGTTGTTAGGTTATATTTCCTTTCTTCTCTCACTCTCTCTCTGGTGTTTACATATTCTCGTAACTTTAACTTTGCATATTTGGATCGTATTCAACTGTCACGTGCTTTTTTGATCCCCCGTACACGTGTTTTTCGTCAACAAAATTCATTCTTATTTATCTTACGATTAATTGTTTTTTTTATTTTTCCAACAATTTGGCTGATCATTTTGACCGAACCGATAAGTGAAATATCGAATTTTTCGTTAAACAACGAGGATAAAATTATTAATCGCGAGTAATAAACTATATACCCGATGACGAGAGAGTTTACGATTGAAGCCCCTCTAACAGTAGTACCGAGTTCGTCGACCTGCTGACTGCTGTCGTTGTCGTACAACGGGGCAAACAGATAAAATTGCATTTCGTCCGTCATGAAAAGCAACGTTTGCTTTGTGCGTTTTCTTCGTCAATAATTCGTTCGTAACGAAGAATTAGTTTAATTGGAAAAAATACAAATTTTCCGATGCAATTATTACACGAAAGAAACAAAGGGATTTTCCGGAGGAGAAAAATACATCGAAGATGTTAAAACGATAGTTTCGATAGTTGGATAAATCTCGAATAGGAAGATCCGTTAAATTGACAATTTGCGCGAATCTAAAGTAACGTACAACGAATCCCTGGTAAAACATATTCCAACGGTTTAGCTGATATTTGTCTTAGGTCTTCGAGAGAACCGTCGAACGTTTGAACGAATGTTGTATTTTCGGAGCTAAATTTCTCGGTAAAATCTAATTTTCGACGTGTCATAGTTTTCATTGGCAGATTATCTTATCATTGAATTGCGTCGTTAGGCGACTTTGTTGTTTCTCATTCTCTCTCTCTCTCTCTCTCTCTCTCTTTTTCTTTCTCCCTCTTTCTATGTAACATCATACGCGACATAAGAAGCGAGGTAGTAGTACTTTACACTTTCTCTCGATGTGTCGAGTGAGGTGCAGATTGCGACTGAACTAATAATAGAAGACGATAAAAATTTGACGCGCAAAATGTTACGCGGGGGAAAAGAGCGAAAACACGAGGGCAACGTACGGCTTTGAGTCGTAGTCGTTTTCCTTCTTTTTCTCTCTCTCTCTCTCTCTCGTCGTGTTACTATTCTTTTACCGTCATCCCACCCCCACCCCCCTCTTCTAACCCGCTTCTATCTCTCTCTGTTTCTTTCACGAGAATCTCTACGGATAATATCGGCGAACGAACGCCCGAGAGTGAATTTCCTTTTAAAGTGACTTACTTGAAGATGCTCTTGGAGTCCATACCCGGGGGCATCCTCAGAGGTATTTTTGTTGTTCCAGCGGAGATATGTTGTTATCCTGTAACGAAAAAAACAATAACACATTAATCGTCGAATTAATGACGAACGAGCGTGACAGAAAAAAAGAGAGAAAGAAAGAGAGAAAGAGAGATAGAGAGTGGTGGTAGGGGGGGTGGGGGGAGATAGAAAGATAGATAAAGAAAAAAAAAATAAATAAAATATGAGAAGAGATAGAGAGAGAAAAAAAAAAGGGAAATTAAAAGGATGAAAGAAGAGAAAACTCGAGCGGGGTACGGCTCTCACCTGAGAATTTTTCGGTTTCGCCGAGAGATCGAGTGGTTGATCGACCGACGTGGCACTGTCCTGATGAGCCTGTACCCCGACGAGAGGTGCCTCTCTTGGTGGTAAGCACCACTGAGGCAATAAAGTCGGGTAAGTACCGCTGAGAGCGGCCGCGACGACGGACGCCGCCATTGGGTCGACTTGGACCGACATCGGTGACTCCACCGATCGCGAACTACTGCTGCTGTCGCTCTGTGGACTCTGAGGACATCGAACGGATCATTTCATATTTATTGTATTTTTCTCGATGGATTTCTCTCTAAAACGAGTTAGTAGTCGTCGTATTTTTCCTCTGAATCTTCTCGATAATAAATACAGCCCGGAGATTCATAAATAATAAGTCAAAGTAACGATCAAAGTAACGATCAAAGTAACGTGTGGATCAAGAGAGAAGAGATGATAGCCTATTGAGAGCCAGCTACGTGAGAAAATAAGATTGGCAAAGACGTCCATCGCTTTTTTTTCGTATCGCGAATATATATGAAAGTGTAAATCTTTCCCCGAGGATGATGATGATGACGATGATACGGAGGACTTTTCGATTTTCGATTTACGACGTACGAATGTGTCCAAAGAAAAGTAAGATATATATATGTATGTATATATATGTCAAAGTGGTTACTTACGAGCGGCGCTTGATCGTCGTGGGGCAGCTTGCCATCGAGGCAGAAGTAACACTTGTCTAAAGGCTTCCAATCTTCGGGCGGTGGACTCGTACGTCTACTCGTTATAAAGTAAGGCGGAACGATACTTTTCGCCGTTATTTCAGCAGCCTCGTTTGATATGACACCAACACCGCCAACAACGCCACCACCAACAGCAGCAGCCACGCTACCACCAACTTTTCTGGTCCCTTCCGAATCGGAAGCCGGGGTCGTCCTTTCGATTCCTAAACCACCACCACCACCACCACCACCTGGCACCTCCTGCAACTCCTCTTCTTTTTTAACTCTGAGTAAAGCTTGCGTCACTGGTATCCGTTCCAACGCGAGCTCCCCTACCCGTTCCTTTGTCGGATTGAAAAGAAAAAATTGCATTTGTGAAAATCGACTGATTAGTTTATAAATAAAAGAGATAAGGAAGGATTTTATGTGGTAGATATATTTTACCTTGGTCCCTTCCGCCGCGTTGTTGTCGTTCGTACCGTTGGTAGCCGAAAGATTGACGGACGCTCGTTCGATATCCGTTCTGTGAGGACTACTGACGGACCTATCGACGTCCTCGTCGAGTTTTAGCCGTTTTTCCGGTTCCTCTCCTCGCGTCCTCGAGTCTTCCACCTCGTTTCCTTCCTCCTCCTCCTCCCCGTCGTCCTCCTCCTCCTCGGCGTCGGCTTCCTCTCCGTCGTTTTGTCTTCTCGCTCGACGTCGTCTTCTCGACGAGACCAAATTCACCGATGCCGTAGTACTCGCGACGCAGCAGGTATTCGTCGTCGTGGTCGTGGTTGTCGTGGTCGTCGTAGCGGTTGTCGCCGTTGTCGTCGTAGTCGACGACGACGTCGTCGTCGTACTCGCGGTACCCGTATTCGTCGTTTGCGTCGAGTTTGTCGTCGTCGTCGTCGTCGTCGTCGTCGTATTCGTCGTCGTAATACTCGTCGCCACCAAATCCGCTGTCCTCGCGTTCTCTCGTACGACGATACCACCAACACCACCACCACCACTGCCTTCTGCGGACTCTTCTTCGTCCGCTTCGATCTTTATTTCCTCTGGTCTCAAACGTCTCGATTCTTCTTGCTGTTGTTGCTGTTGCAGCTGTTTTTGCTGATAAAGCTGATCCTGCTGCTGCTGCTGTTGCTGCTGCTGGGCCAGCAAGGACGGCGTATGGAGATGAGAGGGAGGATGACGATGATGATGATGATGATGATGATGATGATGATTTTGAGGATGATGCCTCTGAAGAGATGAGACGTCTTGTTTGAGGTGACCGATCGTGGGTACGACGGTGGCCGTGGTAGCCGTGGAAGCAACCAAGCTCCCAGGCACTCCTGCCACCCCCGTAGCGACCCCCGTCGCTACCCCCGTCGTCACCCCTGTTCCCAGACCCGTCGCTAGACCCGTCGCAAGAATCGTCGTAGCTCCTGCTGGCGTAATAGTCGGCGATGGCGCCGGATGAAGCAGGTGACCACCACCGGGCGGCCCCCCGATCTGGCCCAGATTTCCGAGCACCGGATTGCAAGACGATGACAACGTCGGATAAAGCCGGTGGAGGGGCTGGCCCGCTGCCGCCGTCGTCGTCGTCGTCGTAGATTCGCTGATGCGCGTGCCGCTGTACAGGGTGTCCTGATATTGCTTCCATCTCCTACGGCCCATCAACTCCTCCGCTACTCGTTCCAGACCTGCGACACCACCGCAACTACATCAAACAATGATGACCGCCGCCTTATTTTCTAGCCCTGCTTATAAACGATCCTTGTCCCAACGACATTTTTTTTTCTAAGAATTCGCATTCAAACATTTCCGAGTATCGCTGACAATGAGTATCGAGCTCGGAGGAACTCGTACACTTTGGATAGTTAGTCTTACTTTAAATGGTTTGCCGCAAGTGCCGATAGAGAAAAAGAGAGAAAGAGAGAGAAAAAAGAGAGAGAGAAAAAAAGAAAGAGAGAGAGAGAAGGCAAGAGGTCGATAGCGGATTTCTTTTCGCAGTTTTCTTATCGAAAAGCCGAATAGTCCAAGTCGCTATCGCGAGGACGTGACGTGTCATGTTGCTGTTGCTGCTGCTGCTGCTGCTGCTACTGCAGCAAGCAATGAAAGCAATGCAACGTCGAACTGTAGCGCGTTGCGCTTTCGCCTCCGTGATAACGGTTATTTAATTGTCATTATGAGACCTTAATAGGACGCGATATTCGTTACTTCCTCTTGCCTTTGGTCGTTGCTTTATCCCTGCACTACGGCATCTTGTGCATAATACTTTATACTATTCATTTGTATAATAATAGTAGGAAAAATGATAGGTCATTCCGTGACTAATATGAAATCGTTTCGTATATCGAAATGTTGATCGAAGTTTTCTTCTCAAATGCACACCAACGCAAGCGTTTTAGTTCTTCTTCCCGCTGGTGTTTGCTTGACTCCCCGATACTACCAAACAGAAAAATCCGCATCAATCCGTATGATGCATCATCGAATGAGAGAGACGCGTGCATACGTAAACGCGCTTGCGCATCGTTTCATTCGCGAAGCGACTCTGCCGTTGCTTCTGTTGCACACGCATATATATATATCCACGGACCTGCACGCATGCACACACACAGACACATACACACCCACGCCCACACACACGACAATTTCATCGCGTGCACGCGTGCAGATCGAAGCGATTTTTCATGGCTGCCGCCTTTATTTCTCGCTAAATTGATTTTGTCCTTCTCCCTCCCCCTCCCCCTTTCTCTCCTTCTCTCTCTCTCTCTCTCTCTCTTTTTTTCATGCGCGTACGCTCCCTACGAAACATATTCGCAGTCATTAAGGGCGTACGTAACCCCCTTCATTCCCGTCATTTCAAATGTAGTAAACTCCGATTTTATTACCAATCCTAAAACCCCTGAAATGCGTGTAAATACTACGCTACGAAAAAAAATCACATTCGACGTGTTACATCGAAATACATAATATCTAAAAAGGCGAGTATATAACAAACGAATAATATTTTAATCTTCAAAGTATAGGGGAAGAGGGAATTTTCTTATAACGAAGAAGAAATCTCGAAACGAAGAGGAACAAAAACGCGTACATATTTTCGATCGAAAATATTAATGATGAAATTAAATGGCGGGGGACGGGAGGGGAAGGCAAGATGAATATTGGTGGAAGAGAAGAAGAGGGGTCGATGACGCCGAGAAGAAAAAAAAAAGAAAAATAAGAAAAGGTAAAAAATAAGAAGGGTGGGGGAAAAAAAGGTATGAAATAAAATACGACTAACAAGGAGCCTTTCATTAGTGAATTTCTTGCGAATCGAGCGTGCTTTCTATTCCATGCTAGCTTTAATGCGACCTCGACCTATTCGACGACAACGACGACGACGACGACGACGACGAGCCTGTGCTTGCTTCCTCTGCCTCTCTCACTTTTCTCCCACCTTCTTCTATCTCGCTATTTAATTCATTCTCTATCTCTATCTTTCTCTCTCTCTTTCTCTCTCTTTAATGCAACGTAGAATACTCTTGGAAGCTTTCCGACGAAATGATAAACGCGCGAAAAAAAAACCGTCCGTCGATCGATCGATCGATCGATCGATTTCTCGAACATTGTAAACGTAAATCACAAAATGTTGTTATCATTTTTTGTATGTCTTTTTATATTACGATCCACGAAGAACGTTCGATAATCGAGACGGGAAAATTCGAGGTTGAACGATATAAACGTGTGTGTGTGTTCAGGTATTTCTACGTTTGTTTGTAAGAAAAACAATAGCATCTATGTATATTGTAAAAATAATAGTATTTACGAATAATACTATTTTGAACGAGCATGCTCGAAAGATAATAATTTACCATTCACCAACTGTTTAGTTTATCGTAATTGAGCGATAACACTTTACAAGCGGGTACGTACTTCTTATGAAAATCGTTTGCTTTTCAAAATGCAATAAACATTCGTGAAACGTAATTTTTATCACAGCTTTTAAACGTGCTATTCCTACCAGGAATCGTCTAACTTTAATTAAAGGCGAATAACTTAAGGAGACACGAAGAAAGTTATAATGAGTTTTATTTGTATAGCAATATGTGCACACGCGCGATATGTAGTGTTGGTTTTCTATTTAAATTTATTTATTATACACCGCTCTTTGATCGATCGTATTCAATGATCTACGAACTACGAAGTATCAATGACATATTTCGTAACTACGAATAATAAAAGAGAGAAATATAATTTTCAATTAGAAAAATATTTATCACACGGTCACGAGAATAATGTATTTTAAAATCTTATTCGATATTTATTTTTATTAAAGAGAGATCCCATCGAACGAACGAATGATCGTTAAATGGAAAAATTAGATAAATTATCTGAAAAATATTGCAAAAGTTTTTCTCGTTATATATATATATATTAAATATATAATTTATTTTTTTTTGTTCTTCTTTCTTCTAACGTCGTCAACGTCAACGACAACGACCAATCCGAGTACGACACGACGCGTAGGAGAAACGACGAATTAACGTGTTCCGAGTTCGCGAACGCGCATGGAAAACATCTGAATAAATTATTATTGTTTGTTGAACGTTTCGAACGAATGGCGACGACGCCCATCGCTCTGACCCATCGCCGGTCGACATGCAGGACATTATTTAAACGCTCTACTTCCACGCAGCTTATCAAATACACGGGTATAATAGCACTTTACGGAAACGCGAAACGAATGATCCAACCAACCAACGACTACGACGACTAACATCGAAGAACGTCAATCGTTTCTTTATCGTGTCTTTATCAAAATCGAATTCTTTTTTACCAAATTAATTAGCGTAATTGAAAGAAAGAAAAAAAAGAAAAAAATCTAACGTTTTTCCAAAACCATCGACATTTCATGTTCGATGCACGCCGATGCATCTGCATATGATTTGTTTTATTTGAACTTGCTTTGAAATGATTTTGTTCTTTTTCATAATCTAGTCTTGGGGAAAGAAAATTGAACAAAAAGTCCTCTACGAGTTTGTAAGAGAAACAGCCAATAGTATTTTTTCTTCTTCTTCTTCTTCTTCTTCTTCGTTGCAAAAGGAGGACGCGTGCGATTCGCTTGCAATTAGCCGAACCGCAACGCGACAAGAATTTTTTTTTTCTTTTTTTTTTTTTTCTAGCCGCGTTGTCGTGCAAAAACGTACAAACTTCAAGGTCCTGGCAGCGATGAATCAGAAAATAAAAAAAAAATATATCTCCAACCGGGAGAACAGTAGTCGAGGTTTCGACGAAATCACGTTTCACATCAAATTCATCCATCTATCCATCCATCCTTCGAGCTGTAGTATATTATAATGACGCTCAAGTTTCTATGGTGATCATGATTCAGCAACGTTTTCCTTCGTTTTAAAACAAAAGAGTTCTCTCTCTCTCTCTCTCTGTGTTGACGCGAATGAGACCGACGATGCGAATGGCGATAATGTTACGTCATTATTACGTTTTTGAGAAGGGGGGAAAGATTTATACATCGAATATACACATTGTTTTCGCAATAAATTTTTAATACACGAACGAGAATTTATGATTAATGCTTTAACACGCTGCTTATGGAATAATACCGACGATCGACAACTAACTAACTATACGCAAAAAAAAAAAGAAAAAAATAAAATATAATATATCGCGTGCGTTGAGTACATTGAAATTGTTGGTTAAAAATTGTGTTACTTCGGAGAAAAAAAAAAGTGAAGAATAAAAAAGAAACAAAACTTTAAATGATTAATTCGCATTAAAAGATAAACGTTCGTTATTAAATTACAACCTGCGACGATCATCGAAGCTTTGACGTTATATTACATTTTCTATTTTTTTCTATTTTTTTTTTCAAGACCATAACTTTATCTACGAGTGACCGCTACTACTACTACTACTTTTTATCGGTATAAAATGTAATTTTATCTTAACAGAGGCGCAGCAACCAATATGCAAATCGGTTTTTACGTATAATAATAATAATCAACCGAATAACAATGTTTATTTAACACGAGAGGTTTTATATTTTTTAATCCATCACGAGTGGAATAAAAAAAAAAAAAACCATCCAATTCTAGAAAAGTATAACCCCGATCTTTGATTCGCGACGATGATCAGTTAAAAGAAAAGAAAAAAATGTAAGAGATCCGAATTAGGATGAAAATCGGTATATCGGATATATTTCACGCGTGATCTGAGGGGGTTAAAAAAAGAAAAAAAAAAGAAAAAAAAGAAAAAAAGAAAAGGTAAAAAAAAGTAGGAAAAATATTATCGATTGGAAGAAACGATTATCCGGATGATTCGTAAGGAATTTCAAAGATAAGGGAAAAGTATAAAAAGAACGTAGCATCTAGTAAGAGAAGTGGGAAGGAAGGGGGAGGGAGGAGGGCGTTAGATATTCACAAGGCGTTCAAAGTCCGAGTCCTTGATCGATTCAAGAAGTAATTAGACTGCAGACTTGCCTTCCGATGAAATTCCGAGCACAGGGGCTGTCGAATGACGGCAATCTTATCTCGCGTACCATTTAACAGAGAAGGAAGGAAAGAAGGAAGAAAGGGGGGGGGGGGCAGGAAGGAAGAAGGAAGAAATAGAAATAGAATGAATAGTCCAACCAAACCACGCCCGAGAATTTAAACAAACAAATAAACACACGAACAAACGAAAAAATAATTTTAACGAATTATTTATTACAATTTTTATATCGCGAATTCGATTTAACGTTCTCAGCTCTCTCTCTCTCTCTCTCTCTCGTGCGTATTATATTATATTATATTAAATATAATATTATAATGCTTTTCCGAAAACACAAAAACAACAAAAATCTGCCCCGTCGTGAATATTTTGTATTTCTCTCTGCGTCTCTTGCACAAGAAATCTAAATAACCGGAAAAATAAATTGTTCGAAGGCTGTGCAATAACTCGAATTTATAAATTGTAACTCGCGTTGTCGCGATCGATGACGATGATGACGAGGATGACGAGGACGAGGACGAGGACGAGGACGAGAACGACGACGACGATTCCATCATTCTTTATGCTTGAGAACAAAGCTTGACGAATTTCCAACGACGCGTTTTACGTCGATAATTAATACATCCCGCCGTGGTTTCTCTCTCTCTCTCTCTCTCTCTCTTTCTCTTTCTCTCTCTCTCCTACACGTTTTGCAAAACGAACCGTTAAATTATCGTACGCGTGCCCCCGTCATTCTCTCTCGTTCCTTTTTTTTCCGACGCGATTTTTCGCGTTACGTGAGAGTAGCGGAGGATTGAAAAGAAGAGAAGAGAAGAGAAGAAGAGGAAAGGGGTAGAGAAGGGAGGAGAAAAGAAGCTTAATACAAAGGCACGTACGAAACGTAGGGAAAAATATGAACACTCGAAACGCGATGAGCGAGGAGAGCTATTGTAATCAAATTTATTCTCTAATTAAATATCGCGCATAATCGTCGTGCGCGCGTTAAAATAATGTCGGAAAACTTTAAAACGATTGCTCGAAATTTATATTATTATTATTATTATATATATGTATATGTATATATAAAATATTTAAATACGTATCGTAAGCGCGAACGAGACACACAACGCGCTTACCCGTCACTTTTTTTCTTTTTATTTTTCTAATCTTTCACCGACAAAAATAAAAAAGAAAAAAAAAAAAACAAGGAAGCGACTTCTTCTGTTCGCGAAAAAAAAGGAAAAGGTGAAAATACGAGGTACGATAAATAAAGGGGGGGGAGGAAAGCCCGAAAAAAAAGAAAAATAGAGAAACAGCGAATGGGGGAAGAAGGGGGGGACGGGCATGCAGGAAGGAGAGAAAGCAAGAAAAAGATTCTTCTTTTGTTACCTTTCAAACTTTCGGAGCACCTTAAAAAGAAGTAGCACGCGGTTGTACCTAGTAGCAACGATTAGACAGAGAAACGAAAAGGCGCGATGCTCTCGATGCTGTTCGACGAGGGACAAAAGAATAGAAAAAAAGATAGGAAAACGGAAAAAGACAGAAAGAAAGAGGGAGAGAGAGAAAGAGAAAGAGAAAAATGGACGTACATAAGAAGAAAAAGAGAAAGAAGAATAAGAATAGATGTATAGAAGAAAAGATAGATAGATAGATAGATAGAGATAGAGAGAGAGAGAGAGAGAGAACGTGTGAAAAAGAGGGATAGAGGAACTCGAACTTTCCACCATCGTCCTCGAGGATACAGCGGCACCATTCTTCAATTCTAAATCGAATGGCCTCGGGGCCCCATCGACCAATGGCCGTAGCGCAATTTTAGATGCGAGAGTGAGCTAACTTTTATCCCCACTACTTCTTTCTTTCATTCTCTCTCTCTCTCTCTCTCTCTCTCTCTGTTCATACATCTATCTATCTTTCTCTTTCTCTCTCACTCTTTTGAGAACGCGTAGCGTCTCGCACGCACGAACACGAACACGAACAACACGAACAAGAACGAGTCAGAGAGAGACTCCTATTCCCATGGCCCCTCGGTTCTCCTCTAATCGGTCGGCCCGTTTCGACCAATGGCAATCCGGTTTAGACGAGAGTAGAAGGTTAGGAAATGGGTGGTCGTCTATATGGTGGGGCCGTCGGCCCGACAAGCAACGGCGGCTTCGCTTATGCGCTGCTTCTGCGCACAAGGCTATCCTTTGTCCAAAACTCGCTCGCTCATTCGCCTGCGCACTAAAAACAACTCTCCTTCGTTTCCTACCCATTTAAAAAAAAAAAAAAGAACAAAAAAAATCCGTAATTCTATCTCCGACGCCTAACATTATTCTTTTTTTTCTTTTTTTTTTTTCTTATTCTATCTTTACGACATATAAGTGTATATTATAAATGAATGAATTTTTATCGTCGTTTTAACATTCGTAAATCGAGGAGAATTGAACAAAAAAATTGTTACTTACTTTAAACGAGATATAAATTTCGGAGAGATGCGAAATTGAAGACGCGAATTGAGTTGGGAGGAGTTAAGGACAACGACACACACGTGGTTTAAGTAAAAGTGTTCTGATTGGTTCTTGGTGTTTTTTTTGTTTTGTTTTGTCGTATGGAAAATCTTCGATAGAGGGAAACAATTCATTCAGGTACATGAATTGTTTTGTCCAAGGTTGCTTGTGTCGAAATATCAAGGATTGGGTTATATATTAGTTGGTGTTGTAAAATGGATCGACGGCGTAGTAGTTATCTGAGCGTATAAAAAGAGGAATTGAACGATAAAATGAAAGGAGAGAGGACTTGTTCTTATTATTATTCTTCTTCTTCTTCTTCTTCTTCTACCTTTATAATGGTCGTCGTAGAAGGGGAAAGAGCACGCGAGGGAAGAAAAAGATATATATGTATGCCAGCTAGTCTAAAGTTATCTTCCCCGCTTTGTTGCACGATCTTGGGACTTCCATTCACCGAGTAGGGCCACTTAGTGGTTTCCGAGGCGAACGAAGGACAGAACGCGATGAATGTCGAAATACCAAAGTCTCTTTCTTCCTTTCTTTATTTTTCCTTCTTTAACCCGGGAAGGTAAGTAGGAGTCCTTACCTCTCGCCTCGTTAAGATCTTAACCGGTATCAATTTTTAACGGTATTTTCCTTCCCATTATTATTCTATGATATTTCGAAAGATTCGTGATTGTTAACAATAATTCCAAATAATTATTCTTATATATATATTATTAAATAAAACTTTGCGAATAATAAATATACAGGGAAAGGGCCGTGATACTTCATAAAATGATTTACATTTTTGTTCGCTTATGTGGATCAAGGACACGAAACGTGGGTGTATTCGACGATAGCACCTGTCACTTTGGTAAAAAGAATAATCAGAGGGTTTGTTTTTATTGTCGTGTAATAAAAAGTTATATCTATAACGAATATTTACAACAAAGCAAGAACTTTTTCTCATTCTTACGAAGTCAAAAGTAAAATCAGTAGGTAAGGACTCGAGAGCTCGTAGTAATAGAGAACCAGAAGCGAAATTGGATCGAGAAGCTTTCGTACGACGCAAACTTCCTTCTAACGTTTGCACGATCCATTGTAACTATTACTACGCACGACGAGCACAAAGCTGGAGGATTCGCATTTGCGCGTAACGTAAACGACAAGTGGGCGGTTTGTTTGAGAAACGCGATACTTTGCGTGCCTCGCGAATTAACCACAAACAAGCTACTGCTAAATCTTTGTCGAGGATAAATCGAGATGAAAGGGAACGTCGATTTTCAAACTAACTAAAATTCATTCGATTGTTCGATATAGCTTACTATAATACAAACTCAGATCCAACCGCAACCCACAATCGAGAAAATAAATTTCTATCTTTTTTCACGAAGTTCCCCATTTAAAATGAAACAATTTTTAAGTAGCGTTCAGGAAATACGATAGAACGTGTAAGAAAGAGAGAGAGAGAGAGAGACAGTAGACGTTAACGTTGAAAGAGAACGTAAAGTAATCGCAAAGTGCACGGGGTTCTGGTTAACCGGAGTTCCAGCTGGCGAATTTTCTGGTCCCACTTGGCCCTTTGTGTCCCCCCTCTCTTTTCGTAGTAACGATCGGGAGCCGGCCCTATGTATTATCGAGCAACTACCTTCTTTTCCTTCAACAACGTTCGTCAAAGTGTACTTATTCGTCGTCGTACTTATGTGTGTTGGTCGTCTCTTCGTATAGACACAGAGATCTACGTGAGAATATGTACGAACGTGGGCTGACCTCGCGAACCATTCTACTCCATTCTCTCTTCTATTCTCTTCTCTTCTCTTTGCTCCTCCTTGTCCCCTTCACCCTTTCTCTCTCTTTCTCTCAACATCGTCCGTTTTTCAACAAGCTCGCACGTAGTACGCGAACAACGTATTCCGTTCCTCTTCTTTCTCTCTCTCTCTCCCTTTTTATTTTCCTTTCTGTTTCTCTTTCACAGATTTACAAGTTATTTTGTTCATCTTCAATTTATTCCTTTCTCTATCTCTCTAAGTTCTTGGATGATGATAGCAATAGTATAACGACCTCGAAGATCACGCTTTGGCTTAAAACTAATGGAACAAAGTCACGAAATGAAATAATATAATCCTTATCTTTTCTCTAAATTCAAAATAAAAGATTCCTATATTATCATCCCGTTGAAGGAATAGCGAATTTAAAACAATCGGATTATCGTTTATATCAAAATAGGTTGAGAGAGAGAGAGAGAGAGAGTGAGAAACATGACAAATAGTTACGATACTCTTGCGAGGCAATTTCAAAGCACGGGACGTTTGCATATGCACACAACAGAGAGAGACAGACCCTTCTGCATATATATACAATAATCTTGTATGGCATATACAGGGTGTTCCACATAACTATAATCACAATTTTTCAAGTACTTGCTATAACCTGACAAAACAAAATACTTTAAACAAAAGTTGATTGACTGATACACTGCAATAAAAAAAAGTTCGAACAAAATTTCTTTTTTAATGTTTTTTTAAGGCTACCTTTATTTTTTTAAATGGCACTTAGTATTTTTGACTTTACAGTATTATATTCCATATTAATACGAATTCAACGATACAGTATACTGTGGCTTTTAGATGATCTTTAAAGTAAAGAAATAAAAATTTCAACAAAAAATTATTTTGCTTGTCTCCAGCGAACGAAGGGCACGAGTATTTTTAAAAACAAACAATTAAGTTATGTGTGTAATTTATTGTTACTTAAATAAAACACAAACGATACGACAGTGCTGTTTCCGGCCTTGTTGCAAAATTTTTTCTCTTTATACAGTTCACTTTATACAGGTGCCTCTCTGGGTACTTTGCAGCATACAGATTTGCTGCTTCACGTGCATTCCTTTTACATTCGCCAAGTATTAGCAATATATCAATCTTTTCACTGTTAGTATACACATTTTCTAAAAATAAATAATAAACTGTAATTTGCTCTCGTAACAAATCAAGATTAAACAGAAGAAGAACTGTATAAAGCGAAAAAATTTCGCAAAAGGGTTGAAAACAGCACTGCAGTATTGTTTGTGTTTTGTTTAAGTAACAATAAATTACACACATAAGTTAGTTGTTTGTTTTTAAAAAACACTTATGCCCTTCGTTCGCCGGCAGCAAACAAAATAATTTTGTTTTTCTTTACTTTCAATATTATTCAAAGGCCATAGTATACTATATCGTTGAATTCGTATTAATATGGGCTATAATACCGTAAAAAAAGTCAAAATTACTAAGTGCCATTTAAAAAAATAAAGGTAGCCTTAAAAAACATTAAAAAAGAAATTTCTTTTATTGCAGTGTATAGCCAATCAAAAACAGATCAACTTTCGTTTAAAGTATTTTGTTTTGTCAGGTTATAGCAAATACTCGAAAGATCGTAACTAGAGTTATGTAGGACACCCTGTATATACATATATAGCAGAGCTATAAAATTTCGAGATGCAACCGGTTGAATTAACTCTTTCATATGCGTCGTCACGGGTGTCATAGTTGAATCCGCGAAAGATTCACCACGCGTTATCTTGAATAACAATAATCAGAAACTAAATCTAATCTAAATCGAAAGATTCCTCTTAACAGGTTGCATCGATTCGATTATATCCAAAGTTGGAATACCTAACTAGAAACTAGTATTAGCATTTACGCGAACCTGGATTTCGAATAAATATGAATAAACAAAAAAAAAAAGAAAAGTAAATGAATAAGATTAATCGAATCGCAATGACAACTCGAAAATTGATCCTGAAAGGATCCAACGCATTCAACAAATACTTTGATTGTGGTCTCTATTTTCTTTTTTATCTATCCCCGTCTCTGTCTCTGCATCTATTTGACTATCTCTCTCTCTCTTTCTTTATCTATCTATCTATCTATCTATCTATATATATCTTTCTCAGTGTCTTATTCTCTTTCTCTGTTCGATTCCTGACTCTGACGTAAGATAATGCAAACGAAGAAAGGATTCCCGTAACATTTGCCAGTGATTGCAGAGAACAACCGTCTTTGAAGCCATCAAAGAGAGTCTCCGTGTGCTACTTGGCGGCAAATGCTACGGTACCACCGAGAGAGGAGTATTATCAATCGCGGAACCCAATAATCACGACGCTCGCGTTCAAAGCTATTCGCCCGGAGTTGGTTAAGGTCACAAGTACGTGCCTGCAACGTGTCTCTAAATAAGCCAATAGGTTAACGATTTCTTGCCTTTTTTATTTTCTTTTCTTTTTTTTTTCTCTCTTTTAACTGCTTCGCGGACACGCGCATGATGCACGTATTATAGTTGCGCTAATGAAAAACGTTTCAATAGATCATCGATCGTTCTCTTTGTTTCTTTCCATCTTCTTCTTCTTCTTCTATTTTTTTTCTCTCTCTCTCCTTCGTTCTTTTTTTTGGCTTCAATCGATTTTTTTTTGGCCGACTCTTCCGAACGATTCTTATTTCACCAATGTTCCTCCTCTCTTAATAATACACGACGTTTCTTTTTTTTAATAGAATCGCTCAGAGCGATCTTATGCAATGTTCGTAATAAATAATAAAATGTCTGACATCGTTTTTCAACAAAATTCCATATGTCGAGATAGAATATTTTTCGATAGCGTAATCATATATTTTCTTAAATAATTAAAATGAAAAAAGAAAACGTGTATTCATAAGAAGAAGAAGAAGAAGAAGAAGAAGAAGAAGATGAAGAGAAGCAAAGTTTGTCGAGCTACTTTCGTTGAAAGAAACGCGAATCTTGAAAAGGAAGCCGCGGGAGAGAGAAAGAGAGAGAAAGAGAGAGAGAGAGAGAGAGGGAGGAAGAGAGGAAGAGAGGAAGAGAAGCGAGGGAGGTAAGATTTTCGTCGTGTTCACGCTTGGTAAGCGATGTGAGTGGTAATCGGATGCCAGACTGACGATACAGTCGTCGTCTGGTGACCCATTTATCGTCGGTCCGACGTCTAGGATTACCCGCGGGAAGAGAGGCTACCAGAGATTAACGTATGCAACGTCGCTCTTAACAAAGACTTCTCTCTCTCTCTCTCTCTCTCTCTCTTCGCGCCAGTGTACGAGAGAAAGGAAGAAGGAAAGTGCAACTATACAACTAACGTACCTACAATAAGTGCGAGTGCGATAGCACGTGCGAATATATTTCGAGGTACGAGACTGGACTGACAAAAAAAAAAGAAAAAAAAGAAAAACGAGATGCACGTAAAGTTGCATACTCGTCGCGAGAACAAAGAGAGAAAGAGTGAGAGAGTGAGAGAGAGAGATACTTGCATCTTCGGTGAAACTGCTTGCTCCAATTTTATACACAAAAACGAGACGTAAGTACGTCTACGTATACTCGTCGTTTATGTATGAGAGTCTCGTGTATATGTATTTACGTACGTAAATGATAAAATGAATGATAAAGTGTCACGAACACAAAAACCACATTCTTGCAAATATTTATATGCATTAATTAATTATATAAACTTTTGCGGCTTAACTCGGTTAGAGTTAGAGAAGGATGGAAAGAGAAAGAGAAGGCGGATGAAGAAGAGAGAGAGAGAGAGAGAGAGAGAGAGAGAGAACGATCAACCTATCCACGTGTAATCGTTACCAAGCTTCTCCTTCTCTCTCTCTCTCTCTTTTTCTCTCTCTCTCTCTCTCTCTCTCTCTTTATATATATATATATAAATATATGTATATATGTATAGAATGCATACGCGAGCGCACGTGCACTGGATAGCATGAACGCGCGCGTGTATGTACAACCAGTCGGCCGCTAATCTCATTATTACGACGCAGTGATGAGAATTGAAACTTTGAATCGAAGAAGATGCGATGGTCGGTGTTGAATAAAAAAAGAAAAAAGAAGAAAGAAAAAGATAAAAAGTGGATTAAAAGGAAAGAAGTAACGTAATAAATAATTTTTCGACAAAGAAATCTTCTCTTTTCGCATTAAAATGTGTGTTTGAAATAATTAACAAGTTTTCTACAGGCGCGTTTTAAATATAGCAAAGCGTAAATGATCATTTCTTTTCGTTTTTTTTTATTTTTATTTTTATTATTTTTTTTTTTTTTTTAAAAAGAAGCTTCGTATTATTCAGATTACATGCACGCATGACAGACGTAATCGCTGAAAGAATTATCGGTAAATAAATGAGAACGTAGAGTAACATCGGCTGACAATTGCTATTTTACAAGTTACACCTTCAATAATTTAGAAAATTAATACGTAATTAGCACCCGCTAGCGATAACGAACGGTAAGCTAATTACGTTGATAAGCGAGCGATCATTGCATAAGCGTATAACGAAATTCATTACGTGCGACAGTAACGTCAATTTTATCACACGTCATCGTGACGAATCTTTTCGATTTTTTTTTTTCCTTTCTTTCTTTCCCCTTTTTCGAAATAATATTTAAAGAGCAACGCGCGTTCCTTGCATTTAACAATACGTCTAACAACGATACAACGAAAAAACGTAATGAAAAAAAAAATGAAAGGCAAATATATATTCCCGTGAAATAGATCGAAAAAGTTAATAATTACTTTTATTTTCTTTTCTTCGAGTGTATCAGACCGTAAGGAATATAATTTCAAAAGAAAAACAAAGGAAAAAAGAAAAAAAGGTAAGCGCACAAAAGAATAAATGATTCATATTATTTTTCCGAGTATCATGAATCAGATAGGTAATTAAGTAAGAGTTTGATCGTATTCCACTTAAAAAGCACGAAGGAAAACGACAGTGTCTTTCTATCGATTACACGTTAGCTATCGAAATCTAACGAACGAACGAACGAACGAACGGACGAACGAACGAACGAACCAACCAATAAGGAGAGACGATATATCCGAGAAACTTGTTCCGGCCGAATGATTATCACGAATCCTTGTTGCTCCGATGACGTCGAAGCATCGATTCGAACTTTTCGAGGTATCGTCGTTGGGTGCATCGTTGTAAAAAGGGAGATGGGAATGAAGAAAGAATGAAGAAAAAGGAGAACGAGTGGGAAAGGTGGGGGAGGGGAGCGGGAGGGTGGGATTGAGGGAGGCGAGGGGGAAGGGGAGAAGGATAGAGAGGTGCCGTCTCGTCATTTTCGTCAATTTAACTTCTCCTCCCGGTGGAAGTTGTAAGGGTGGAAGAGGTTAGTTCGGCCCCCACCGTTGCACTTTTCGATGTCCGCCCCTGATTCGTTTTCTCCCCCTACTACTGCCACCCTTCTTCGTCGGTTGCTTCGTCGTCGTCGTCGTCGTCATCGTCGTCGTCGTCGTCGTCGTCGTCGTCGCCGTCGTCGAAGCGAGGTCAATCGACAGAGAGGGCGAGAAGACGATCCCCACCCCTTTCGGCAACCCTCCTCCCCACTACGGCTACTCAATATCGTTTCATTACGCACCCCCTACTTCCATCCACCACTTCTCGTCTATCTCTCTCCACTTCTTTCTCCCTCATCCACCACCACCAGCACCACCTCCACGAGACTCGATCTTCTCGTTCCACTCTCTGGCGCTCGGCGACGAAACACGAATGCCCACGAATTTTTATTGTTACTTCCCGCGCTGCTTCCTCCTCGGTTTTCTCCTTACCCACCACCCCCATTCAACCAACCCCCCGATTTTACCCCTCTACCTCTTCCTCTTCCTCTTCCTCCTCCTCCTCCTCCTCCTCCTCCTTCTTCTTCTTTCTCTCCTTTCTCTCCTATCCACTCGACATTCTTTTTTATGTGGCTTTTAACGATCAGTGCCAACTGCACCCATCGAACCTTTTATCTATCATCATGGCTACGAATAATTTCGAATCACAACGACGAATACCTCTATGAAAAAGCTTATATATAACTTTATATTTTCTAATTGATTCGTAATTACGATATTTGCGATTATATCTCGATGAATAGAATAATGTTTGGCTTCGTCGTAAAGTGAGACGAGCTGTAGAAGAGTTAGAAGAGAAAGCCGGTTCTAATGTTTGCAGCACGTGCTAGACTAGTAACAACCACGCGTTTAGAGAGCTTAAAGAAAACAAACTTCGGGATGCGTTTCTCCCTACCTAGTTCTCTGCTTAGAGTTTTCCACAGCCAACGGTGAGGCGTTCTTTCTCTTGGTATTTCGCGTTTACTTTAAATTCAAACGATAAACCGATCGACATGATGATGTTAAACTCGAAGTAATTTAGCGTGCACAAGTAGACATAGAAACGCGTTGTCTGTCGTTGATCTTTTTCGAAACACGAATCGAAGAGGAGGAGGAGGAGGAGGAGGACATTGTTGCGATCGGTTGTCCATCGTTACGTCCAATTCCATACTCTCTCTCTCTCTCTCTCTCTCTTTGACGCGAATTACGTGCAAACGTTCGAACGAGATGGATTAGAGCGTGCGTGATCGCGTAGAGATCGGTGGGAATTTTGAAAAAAAAAAAACAACCGCCGACAAGTGTTCCCTAGGACACGCAGATTTGGACAGAGAGACAGAGAGTTAAATTTGGGTCTAATTGTAAGTTATCAATGTCACGTTTCCGATGTTGCACCGACACCACCGATGTCTCGTTTCTTTCGCGACACCTCCCGTCAGACTTCCCGAACGCGCACTGGTCGATCTTCGAAGATCGTCGAAAGGAAGTCGGAGGGGGTGTTACCGAGAGAGAGAGAGAGAGAGGGATGGACGCACACACGCACACGGACAACTCGCGGAACCACCGCCGTGACGAACCACCCTTTTGGAATGTTCGTGGAACAAAAGAAGGTGAGTGGCAGAAGAAGGGAGGAATCCGCGAAAATTTCTCGACCACCGAAGCGGCGGCGGTGGTGGCGGCAGCGGCAGCTGCGTTCCTGAACGAACAAAAAAAATAGAAAAGAAAAGAAAGAAACGCGAGGGAGGGTGGAGAAGACACGCTTCCAACGGGGATGAGGGGATAGTCGCGAGGGAGGGAGAGGTCAGGAAAAAGAAGAAACGTAACGACGACGAGGACGACGACTACGAGCAGCCCAGCGCAACACCGACACGCGCGTCTCCACACGCCTTCTGCGACCGACGAAACTCTCCCTTCGACGAACCGGTTACAAGGGTGGGGAAGAGATAGGGTCTCCTTGGTGGGGAGTGTCGAGAAAGAAAGAGGAAGCAAGGGGAGGACAGACTGTGTAAGAAAAGGAAGAAAAGAAAGCAAGAAAGTACTTTCGGGCGGCGGCTGGAATCCCGTTGTCGGTGGTCAAGGCACGCAACTCCTGCGAAATTCCGAACAACGCATACTTCTACTATAGGACTCATAAAACGAAATGTCCTCATTTCGTATTCGACAAATGATAAAGGAAACGTTTGGAATCTTTCGTTTGAATAGGACAGAATTTCTTTCGATAACTTGCCAAATATTCTATCGAATCTAATCGTAATAGGATGGAAGAATTAGGACGCGAAATAGAAAAAGGAAAAAATAAACGAAAGAAAGAAGAAAAGAAAGAAAGAAAGAAAGAAAAAGAAAAAGAAAAACGAGCAAGAGGAGAGAGCACGCGGAGAATCACCCTGTTGAACGCACGGATTCAAGGGGTGTATCGGTGTGTCTAGCAGGATTCGGTATTTCGGTTCGCAACAGGTCTCAGGAGCGGCGCGTGTCCCTCCTCCCGGTCCGTATCCCGCACACCGAGACAATCTCATGGACGCGCGCGCAATACATACACACATACACACATATACATCTACAGACAGCACCACACCCACGCGAGAGAGGGCGAGCAGCTGTTCGTGTCCTCCGCTTTACTCACCGACTACGAAGACCATATTCTTTGTCCATCGCAGCAGCTCCCGTCGGATATGTCTGCGTTCCTGTATACAGCGGGCATAGGGGCAATCCGCCATTTTTGAAATCACATCTTAGAATATGGGTGTGCGTGCCGGCCGGGTGTGCCTGCCTCGTGTACCCGCGTGGACGTCCGCGTCTCCTTCGTCGCCGCCGCCGCCTCCGCCGCCACGAGCCTCGCCACCTCCACCTTTACAATCTTCTCCTCCTCCTCCTCCCCCTCCTCCTCCTCTTCCTCTTCCTCCTCCAGCACCGTCGTCGTCGTTGCCGCCGCTGTTGCCGCCGCCGCCGCCACCACCGCCGCCACCACCACCACCACCACTACTATCACTACCACTACCAACAACACCACCAACGCCGCCACCACTACCACCACCACCACCACCACCACCGTTCTCCCTTTTCTCCTTTCCGTCGCCGTCGTTCTCCTCCAGCACCTCTTTCCTTTCGGTGCCGTCCCCACCACTAGCAGCAGCAGCACCACCACCACTACCACCACTACTACTATTACTATTATTCACCAACAACACGTTCACGTCCGGCAGCAACTGCACCACCACCACCACAACAAGAAGAAGAACAACCACCACTACGACCACCACCACCACCACCACCACCACCACCACCAACGTTGCCTTTTCCTCCTCTGTACGTCGTCGTCTTCTCCTTTTACTACCCCTTCTTCTCTTTCTTCCCCTAACAGCAGACGCGGCACGCGGCGGAGTAGCGCGTGCTTCTCTTTCGACGTCACAAACGATCCGTCTTTCTTGTCCTCGTCGTCCTCGTCCTCGTCTTCTTCGTTTTCGTCTTGATCGTCGTCGTCGTCGTCGTCTTCGTCTTCGTTGTCGTCGTTGTCTTCTTCAACGTTTCCGTCCTCGTCGTCGTGGTGGTTGTTATACAGTCGACGTCGAGGGTGGCGGCGGCGGCGGTGGTCCTCCGTGCACGCTGGAGGGGTGCCGCGCACTCGGGGAGGGGTGCTTGCAACGGAGGGACGACGACTAGCCTCCGCGTTTTCTCCGTCCTCGGTGCCACTTCTGATAGTGGGACAGACTGCTTAGGGCATAGGAACGCGCAAAGAGCACGTGCACGCTTGCGCCCTCGACTTTCCCCCTCTCCTCTTCTCTCTTCTTTCTCTCTTTCCCTCACCGAAACGACCAGACTTCTTCAACTATGTATGTATCTCTATCTTTTTCCCTTAACGATTGTTGTTACCTGAAACAGAAAGACAAGACTCTTTTTTTCCGTTCTGTTCTTTTCTTTTTATTTTTATTTTTTATTATTTTCAAATCTTTTTCAATCAAAACCCACTTCCCTCTCATCATCTATCGCTAACAAATCTATCTCATACATTTGAAATGTCTTACTCGAGTAAGAATCGCCGAGGAAAAGAAAACGGGATATAAATAAGGATATGCCCTTTTTCTTTTACCCAAATAATAGAAAGAGAGAGAGAGAGAATAAAAGAAAAACAAAGAAAGGGAAACAGGGTTTATAGGGGCGGATTCGCGCGTTCTACGGCCACGAGTCGAAATAGGAAAAAGGTGGCAAGGACCAAAAAGGAAAAGGTAGAGGAGGAAACGAAGAGTTGGAAGAAGAGGAGGAGGAGGAGGAAGAGTTGGAAGAAGTGGAAGGAGGGAGAGGTGTGGGCTCGCACACGGCACATCGAGGAAAGAGAGGAGGAGGCCGAGTGCGCCTAATATGCAACAAGAGAAAAAGAATTGGCGATCAATAGGTAGTAGCTGGTAAGCGTCCTTTCATCCGCCCCCGCGAACACCCTCGTCCTTTCCACTTGCCCTACCCCTTCTCTTTCTTTCTCTCTCTCTCTCTCTTACACACCCACCGGCTCCTTCTTTCTCCTTCTCTCTCTCTCTCTCTGTCGTCTCTTCGGCGACTCTTTCTCGTGTACACGCGCGCGCGCGACCACTGTTGCTTCTGCGTTTTCCTTCTCGCCTTCGTTCTCCTTCCAATCGTATCTTCTAATTTGCCCTACTCGAATTTTTCCCGTTCGAAAGACAGAGAGAGAGAGACAGAGAGAGTATTAAAAGTCAACCCCTAAATCCTATCGAGAACTTTCTTTATCTTCAAATATATCTCTCATCGATTCGTTACGATGTCGTCAGGAATATGGGTTAACGTGTTACGAAGATTAGAATAGTTAGGACACGTGATCCAACTATTTGTTTCTTGATGGTAGAGGGTATTTCCTTTTAAACGTAATTTTCTTACGTTCGAATAAAACCAAGTCGGTCGACGCCTTCCGTTGGGTCAATGAACTTCACTCTCTCTCTTTCTCTCTCTCTCTCTCTCTTTCTCTCTCTCTCTTTCGTTCTCTTATTTTCTCTCTCTCTCTCTTTCACTTTCTTTTTGTACCAACTGGGAAGAAAATTTGAGTGTCATTATTTTCGACGTTACAACTTGCCTCGAAAGGGACAAAAAAGAAGAAGACACTTTGAGAGTAGCCAATAGGGAGGAGAGAACAGAGGACGGAGTGAGACCTTTTATTGGCTTAACTCGTGCAAATATTTACCCGATGCAAAATAGAAAATTCGCTTTCCAACGTGTTCTTCTCCCTTTTCGGGTTATAATATTATGCTGCTATCGTCGATCGTTTTAAATATCCTTTTTTAAATGATTTCGATATATATACACATATATATAATATTAATATATATTTTAAATTATTAATTTAATAAATATATATATATATATATATTTAATGTATTCCTCTTTCGGATCATTGTTTTTTTTGTGTAACTAATTAAATTGAAAATATCCTATTGATATTTACTATCCCCCTCTCTCTCTCTCACTCTCTCACTTTCTTTTCTTTTTTTCATACATCGAATATGTAAAAAGAAAAGAGGAAACGTTGGAAAAAGCATCTTATTTGATAATATTTGCATATATATATATATATGTATTTCGGTAGGGATGGTGAAAAGGACGTTATCCGTCGTGGGTAAGTATCGTGAAAGGCACAGAGAGAGCGACAGCTGCAGACACGAGCGTGCCTTTCTAGGTGCGCTCGGTGTAACGCGACAGAGCTCTACTACTGCATTCACCACGAGGCGCATGCATATGTGATGGAAGAGGAGCCGCCAACGACTACGACTACGAGTACGACGACGACTACGACGACAACGACGACGACGACGACGACGACGGCGTCATTGAACCTTCGGAGGGTTTCCTCTCGCTAGAGGGAAAAGCTCTCCCAAAGCTTTAAGCTGTGTGCCGGACTACTGGCGTCGACGCTTAACCCTTTCATTGATCATCCCCACTCCCACTCCTATTCCTACTCCCACTACCATCATCATCATCGTCATCGTCGTGACGGTCATATTCGTCTGTCCACGATTAACCTTCATCGATAATTTCATATTTACTTATAATACATTTGCTTGTTTCATTAAAAATCATCGATTTTGGGGATAATCGTTAAAACTTCCATTCGGAGAGCAACTTTGTTAAAAAAAGAGTGTGTGTGTGTGAGAGAGAAAGAAATAGAGGGGTAGGGGAGAAGAGGGAAGGAAGTAATTCAGCTCTGGATGCAAGCTGAATATATAATCAATTAATTAAAACTAATAACATGCTTGGCCCACTTTGCATCCATGGGTTTGCATATTCGTCTCGCTGGACTTTCTTACGACCCCACGACCTCACGTACGCGTGATGGTAAAAAAGTAAAAAAAAAAAAAAGAAAAAATAGAAAGAAGAAGATACTGTAATAAGTGTAAACTTAGAAAGAAAGGAAGGAATCGTAGTTGTACGAGACTCCCTCCCTACTTGTATCTTACGTAGACTATTTTTTTCCTTTCTTTTATTAATAAATAACTATACGATTATCATAGTAATAACGTTTATCCATCAATGTTATTCTTTTAATAGATCGTTATAAAATAATTCGTTTGCTATTATTCAACTAGTTTACTTACGAAGAATATATTATATATATATAGAGAGAGAGAGACAGAGAGGAAAGTTTCGTATGTGGAAACTCACAGTGGTAGGATAGGTATTATATATAGTTATGTATGTGTGTGCATGTGTGTACACAAGCATTGCGCTAGAACCGTGTAGCTTACACGAGCAACGTGTTCACGTGAGTTAATCTTCGAGTGCGTACGTTTAATGCGATACCTACTAGAAGTAATTCGAGAAGCGGGCCTTTCGTTGCGGATAATCAAGTGGAGAATTATATTTATGTATAAAGTGGCCCAAAATAATAGCACATTATTTTATATAATTAATATTAAATAATTTCACAACCAAGCCCATTATTTATTATATTAAAAAAAAAAACCGATAAGAATTTCATTAGTCAAAGAAATAAAAACGTTATTGACTGATTCAAAAAATTTGGTGGTGGTGGTGGTGGGTTATTCGAAAAAATTCGAACGCAAATACATAGTTGGATTCGAGTTCTTCGAAAATAAGTAAAAAAAAAAGAAAAAGAAAAGGAAAAACGGATAGGAAAAGAGCAGTATAGTACCTCCCAGCCGACGTATCAGCACACCTTGAACAGTCACCTTACTTACTCGACTCCTAATCGATTTTCCCATTACGCGAATCCAGGGAGCAGTTCGCGGAGGCGCACGCACACACGTACGCGAAAGGGACATTTACGCGCGCGCGAACACCTTCCTCTCGCCCGCATTCTGTTTCTTCCGCGTCGTGTCCAGCCTGCATTTCCGTTTACGAAGGAAACACACCTTCCTTTTTAAACTCCCTGCTCCGTTCTTTTTCTTTATTCGGACATGGGGAGTTCCCCCTAACACGGCGTCCCACCCTCCTTTTATTTCTTTCCTTTACTTTTCGAGTACTAACAACGAGTCCTAATATCGATTTAACGATGTTGAAATCGATTTTTGACGAATTCCTCGAATCGAATTAAATTTCTAAAGATAACAATGTTCCCCTTCCCCCTTTTCAAGAAAAACAAATTCATCCAATTTTCTTGCCTAATTTCGGTCTTCTTTTCGATGCTCGATCGAATCACACGCCGATTGAAATTCTTACGCGAAAGAAAGAAAAAGAGAGACGAAGATACAAATAAAAGGGAAGAAAGAAAGATAGAGAAAGATACGCGTTTTCATCCGAGATAGCGAGAAAGAGAGATAGTTGGAAGTTTGCCAAGAGAAAGAGAAAGAGAAAGAGAAAGAGAAAGAGAAAGAGAGAGGAACCTGGCCCTGTTGCTTTTCGACCGAGTTCGACTAAGCTCGAGCGTTAGAATATAAGATCCTATCGAAGGAGGAGGAGGAGGAGGAGGAGGAGGAGGAGGAGGAGGAGGAGGAGTAAGAGGAGGAAGGGCATTAACGTCTTATACTTTAGTTAGAAATTCTCGAACGATTCGTTGCGTCACGGTTACGGTTGCTAGATCGATAATTCGGATGAGTATTTTTATGAGCGACCACATGCGCCCTCCACGTTCACCAGTTGCATCATCCCTCTCTTTCTTGTCCGTTACAAGCTAATTTATTATAAAAATAAGGTAACTTTTACCAAACAACAACAATAACAACAACAAAAAGAAGGAAAGAAAGGAAGGAAAAGATAAGTAACAAACAATCTATATGGAAATAGTATAAATAATTGTTGAAGAAAAAAAAAAGTATCGTTACCAAGTTTACAATTAGCTTATCGAGAAAGTTTCCTATCTTTCTCTCTCTCACTCTCTCTCTCTAACGGGTTAGATATCAACCTAACTATCCACCTCTCTCTCTCTCTCTCTCTCTCATTTTAGGTGCGGTACATTTGATTTAAAGAGGCAAAAGGTCTTTCGGTTCCGACACGCCCGGTGTCGGAAGGTTTCTCAAAGATGGAAGGAAGGGACCGATGAGTGAACGAGAATGAGATGGAAGATGGTAAAGAAGAAAGGAGAGAATCAGGAAGAGCAGTTGGAGGGCGAGTAAAGAGTGGTAGGTAGTAGTAGTAATAGTAGTGGGGGAGTAGTCGTTGCACTCGGTTTTTTCTGGCTCGTGGGGGAGTCGGTGGGTGCGAGGCAAGGGTGCGTTGGATTCGGTTACTTGGTCTCACCCCTTGGACCCACCTCCGGAGTCGAGGCAACGAGCCAGGGAGCCCTGCACTCTCACCCTCCTTGCTCTCCCCACTACTTGCATCGGCACTACCACCACCACCACCATCACCACCACCACCACGACTACCATCGCCACCACCTCTACTACACAACCTACTACTACTTCTACTTCTTCTACTACTACTATCTCTACTACTACCTACAACTTGCAGCAGCGCCGGCAACAGCCGTCGTCTCTTCTTCTCTCTCTCTCTCTCTCTCTTTTTCTCTGAGTTTCTCTTTCTTTCTCTTTCTAATTCTCTTTCTCGTTTCTCGTTTCTCTTTCTATCTTCGTCGCTCGCGCAATGTCCTCCGTCTCCCTTCCACGCGCCTCAGCAGCAGCGGTGTACTTCTCGTTTTTTTAACGAAGGATCCGCTCAATACCTCGGCTGTCATAACCTCCCGGCACCCTCCCAGCACTCTCCCAGGGTGGTGCTGGTCCGCGCACCTCTCTCTCTCTCTCTCTCTCCCTTTCGCTCGCTTTCTCTTTTTCTCCCTTTCTCCTTTTTCTCTTTCTAGCTGGTGCAAGCCTCCGCAGGGCCCACCTCCTCCTTCTCTACCCTTCCCTACCCTTTTCCTCTCGTCCATTCCTCTTCCCAGTTTTTAACGTTTCGTTCGACGTTTCCCTCTGGGTACTACCGGAGAGAAAGAGAGAGAGAGAAAGAAAGAGCGAGAGAGCCAAGGGGGAAGTGCATTTCGTCGTTACTTTGTTTTACGTGCTTCCTCCCTCTCCTTCCTTCCTTTTACGTCTCGCGTATACCACAGCATCCTTTATTCCCGTTCTATCCTTCTATTTCTTTCCTTCTCCCTCCTCCTCCGCTTCCTCTTTCTCACTCTCTCTCTCTTTTTCTCTCTCACGACTCCTCTCCACCTCTTCTCATCTCTTTTTCTCCTCTCTTCTTCTCCTCCTTTTCTATCCATCACCAATCAAAGCCGTTTCTCGTATATGCTTCTTGCTTTTTCGGTCTCGCACCCTCTTCTCGAATCACGATCTCTCTTCTCTACCGAGGGTCACCGGTGCACAGGGAGAGAGCCACCTCTCGATTGGTTCTCAATTTTTATCGATTCTCGTAGAGACTAACGAGAAAGACTCTCTTTATTTCTTTTTAAAATACGCTTGGGAGACGCCTCTACGTTCCTCCTTCTCTTCCTTCTTTTCCTCCTCCTTCTCCACCTCCACCCATCCACTGCTTCGTCCTCCACCTTCTCTTCCTCCTTCTCCTATTTCTCTCTCTCTCTCTTCTTTGCTCGTCTTTTACTAAGAAATTTCTCGTAAAAATCATGGAGAAAAGGGGCTTTTGCCGGTGCTGCTGCTGCTGCTGTTGGTGGTTCTATTGCTTCTACCTACCACCACCACCACCATCACTACCAGTACCATCGTCCCGTATAAAATAATACAGTCCGATATCCTCGTAAAACTGTCCACGACGTTACACGTCATAAACTTCATCGTGAATTTCACAAATTATTTACATAAAGCGTTACTTTGTTTACGATCCTACAATGTAAACACAGAAAGTAACGTATATATCTATATGCATAATACGCGTTATGCTCGTAAGAAGCGAATATAAAGGGTTGTTATATTTCTCTCCATTCCTAAGTACAATACATTCATTTGTTCATTTGTTCAATTTACAAAGATCTTCTCTATTATGTCGTCTTGTATTAACAACTAAAATCAAACGTGTTGTTTTACTTCACTATCTCTTTTGTTATTGTGTATGTGAAATATTTCGTCTAAAAAAGATAAAAGAAAAGAAAAAAAAAAAGAAACAAGGACAAGTAAGAGGTGTGGTAGATTCTTGTAAACTGTATAAAGAAAAGGATAGAAAAAATAGGGAAGGAATGAGTCAAAGGGATGAATCAAAACGATCTCGAAGAAGTACAAAGTTCGAGGAAAATACTGCTTTTTGAAGAGAGAGTGAGAGAGACTCAGAGACATAGAGAGAGAGAGAGAGAGAGAAGAAGAGAAGAAGAAAGATCTTGGAAACGATAGTAGAAGCAGCAGAGAGTAGCTCGAAAACGTTTAAATCCTGTTTGGAGGCTCTCGAAAATCCTGCGATAGAAGTAGCATGGCCTCCTTCCGTTCCTCCCAACCAACCACCACCACCCACCACCACCCCCTTTCTCTCGGGGAAGCAACAGTTCGTTCCGTCTCCCCCCGCGCGTATCTCCCCGCACCTTCTCCTCCGAGCTTTTAGCATCCTCCTTTCGCCACCCTAAACCACTGGTAGCATAGTGCACAGCTTTTGCCAACTCCCTTCGAATCTCTTTTCCTTTCCCTTTCCTACCCTTTTCCTCATCCCTCTACTACTTTTCACACTCGTACGATCATACTTTGGACGTCTACTAAATTCAGACTTTTTCTTCTTTTTCTCTCTTTCTCGTGAAATTTAGAAAATCGTCTACGTATCCATTGCGTGCAAGTTTCGTTAGTAATAATATTCTTTCTTATTTTCATTAGAGAATAATAATCTTCAACGATGTTCTCAAAACGATCATCGTCGAAATTATTAACTTGGCCTACGTAATCGTTATCAAACGAAATGGATTTAGAAACGAAAACGAGAACCGATAGAATCCTGGCTGAAATTCGTCGGACAATATTTTCACCGTTTCAGGGGTGGAGAAGGAGGGGTGAGGGAGAAGGGATAGGTATCAACAGATCGAACTGCGTTGGGTTAGGTCTGGGTCATGCAAACGATAAACAAATATCGAAACGGGATTCGGTCACAAGAGGATAGAGTTTTAATTAATTTTTACTTAAAAATTTATGAAACGCGATCGGCCTGCTAATGGATTAAAAGTTTTCGCCACCGGGAATAATAATCTCGTTTTCGAACACGACTCTACTCCACCTCTTCCCCCTCCTCCTCCTCCTCCTCCTCCCTTCTCCTCCTCGTCGTCCTCCGAACGATCGAAAAGCGTCGTGCAAAACGCAAGAGGAATGCTAACCCCGGGAAAAAGCATTGGAACGGTAAAAACGCGTAGATTGAAAATATCGGAAAGGGCCTCGGTTGAATTATTTCGTTTTCTATTATAATCATATTTATCCTAACATACACGCAGATATAGCATATATATAAATTACGAAAAATTAACAATACGAAAATAATAACGTTGCAACGATAATTTTTTTTTTCCATTAGAAAAGACAAAAATAAATGTTAGGAAAAAGATGGGAGTGGGGGGGTAGGATGAAGATCCTGGGGTTTCTACCCTTTTGGAAAACACGATTTCAAAGTAATTCCGTGAGCAGAAAGGACGAGTTAGAAAAAAGGACCACGGCGGAGGGAATCGAGAAAGACTGAGAGAGAGTGTGTGAGTAAAAAAAAGAAAAAAAAAAGAGGAGGAGGAGGAGGAGGAGGAGGAGGAGGAGGAAGCCCGAAAAAAAGGCAAAAAGAAAAGAAAGAAAAAAAAAGCAGCAGCAGCAGCACCGTTTCTCATGCGAACGCGTAGAAAGGCCTGTTTAGCGCCTAAGTCTGTGTAGTAGCTCGCGAGACGACGACTACGACGATGCGTGTGCGCAGCAGGTAACTACTCGCGGGAAGGTGTATAGAAAAAAGAAAAAAAGAAAGAGAGATGAGAGAGAGAGAGAGAGAGAGGGTGTATTTCGTGTGTTGGGTCAGACGCAGCAGCCTCTCGGCGTCTCACCACTTCACACACGCATCGCTACTCGTCTCTACTGCTCTTGGTACTACTCCTTGATGGCAGCATGTGTGTTGTACAAGCGCGAGCAACACCCCCGTCGTCAGGGTTTGCTACGATGACGACGACGACGTTGCTGTTGCTCGGGCGAAAAGCAGCACCAGCACCAGCACCAGCACCAGCACCAGCACCAGCAACACGGCGACGAAACGCATCAAAGAATCCATCAAATTAAAAACGCAATTATAAAACAGCGTCGTCGCCTCTCTTTGTCGAACACCAGCAAGCAAGGTTCCTCTCTACGAATGTGCTAGTCTACGTCATCGTCGTCGTTTCCAAGCCACCCAAACCCTCGGCTATATACCTCTTTCTCTCTCTCTCTCTCTCTCTTTCTCTCTCTCTCTCATCTCAACTCTACGTACAGACCGGAGGATATGTTGCAACCCTCCGGCGCCAACACCACCAACCCTTACCCTTACCCTTTCCCCGTGTGTGCTGCTACTCGACCCTCTCCCTTGGTTCCTATTCCGAAAAAAAATCATATCGATCCCTTACCTTCTCTCGTAACACACGAACAACCCTTATCCCCCCCACCCCCGTTTCACCTCTCTCTCTCTCTTTCTCTCTCTCTCATCCCTTTCGCTTACTACTACTCCTTTTCCGGCTGGCTCTCTCTCAATTAGGAAACGCTTCAAAAACGTTGCGCCCCACACACAAGTAAGACAAGGAACCAGCCGACTGGCTTGCTTCTGAAAAGACCCGAAAGAAAAAAGCCAACCCCTATATTCTCTCTCTTTCTCTCTCTTACCCTTTCTTTCTTTCTTTCTTTCTCACACACATTAAGCTTTACATATATGTATATTTGTTTTTTTTTCTTTTTTGGCTCTTTCCATCCTTTCTTTTCCTCGCACCTTTTTCGACGCCTTCGACGTTTTGTCCTTAGTTAGGTAGGAAGAAAAAAATATAACGCGTTATATATATCGCGAAATTTTAAAATAAATAATAAGCAACGTACTACTGGATAAAAAGAAAGAAATAAAAAAATAAAGATAGAATGACCTATCGATTATTTACGAAAGACGTTCCAGCGAGAAACGAAAGCAAGTTTCCACGAAAAAAAAAAAAGCAAGCAAGCAAGCAAGCAACCTGAAGTTATCGTTTTGATCCAACTATTCGATAAAATACCACACCACTCAGGTGCTTGGTTTTGTATCACGCTTTATCCAACAATGCGTGTAATATGGTCTATAAGAACGACTTTGCCGAGGCTAGAGCATGGAAGTGTGACAGGTGGTTACTTTACTATTCTCCTGATGCGCTATTTCCAAGATACGTCGTTGCACCTACGAACGAATGCTTGACGAACGCTACAGAATAATTTAGTTCGGGGATAACGCGAATATACCACTACTACCATAAAACACTATTTCGATACGAAAAGCAACGGCTTTAAAGAAAAAGAAGAATGCAAGAGAAGAAGGACGGTTGGTGGGGTGGGGTGGGGGGAGGGAGGGAGGGTTAGAGAAAAGACCAGAGAGTTAGCCCCCTCTGTACTCGTATGAAAATTTAACAGAGTTCCCGACCAGTAGTAGTAGTATTAGTAGTATTAGTAGTAGTAGTAGTAGGGTCGTGTCTCGGATATCGACTATGACGTCTCCGAGGCTTCAACCCTCGAAATAAAACCGAGCAGGCTTGCATCGAACTCGCGATGCCACCTAAAATCGTTGCGTAACACACAAAGGAGTAATCCAATCTCGAGGAGATTGAAAACGGTTCGTCTCTCTCTCTCTCTCACTCTCTCTTTCTCTCCCACTCCCTTCTCATCGATCGGCCGTTTCTCTACTTTTCTCTCTCTCTCTCTATCTATCTTTCCATCTATCTATCTATCTCTCTCTCTCTATCTATCTCAGTCATATATATCGAAGCTCTCTGTGTTAATTCTCCGTGAGGAATATAAATGGATGCGCGCGACGCTGAAATGTTCGGAGGAAGAAGACTCGAAAGAAGAACGTAGAATCCTACGCTAATTGATAATTAATCGGAAAAGAAAGGGAGGGCAGGGAGGAGGGGGAAGAAGAAGAAAATGAAGAAGAAGAAGAAGAAGAAGAAGTGTAATAGAAGCGATAGCGTTGATGGTTGTAGTAGTGGTACTAGTAGTAGTAGTAGTAGTAGTAGTAGTAGTCTCGAGTGGTACTAGTCTGGTGGGGATGACTACCACTCCCTTTCTCAATTTCTTTTTTTCTTCCCACCGGCCAGTCTTCTATTGATCGGATATTCAAAAATTTCAGAAACGAGAAAAGATAGAAAAAAGAAAAAGAGAGAAAAGGAAGAAAAGAAAAAAAAGAAAGAAAAGTTTCGAGTGTGGGTAAGAAAGACGGGAGTGAGCGAGAGAGATGGGAAAAGGAAAAGGAAAAGAAATAGGAAGAGAGGAATAGAGGAAGAGAGAGGAGAAGAAATGGCCGGTAGGGATGATGGTAAAGATGGTAGAGGTGGAGATGGTGCTGCTGGTGGTGGTAGTGGTAGTGGTGGTGGTGGTGATGGTGGTGGTGGTGGGTGCCACGACCCTCCACTTCCTGCAAGGGGGTTAACTACCACCACCGAAGCATCGCCAAAGACGCGCTTTTCTTTTTGTTTCTTTACTAGTCGTTTTTGTTTCTTTCCCCGCCGACCGGCGCTACCCTCTCTCTTGCACCCCCCATATCCTCCTCCTCCTCCTCCTCCTCCTCTAGCATTTCTTCCTCGCGCCGTCGCTTCGTCTCTTCCTCTTGGTCGTCCACCTAAAATACGAGTTCGATATTACCTTTCACCCCAACCACCGGGGTAGTTGCACCACCAGCAAGCACCCATCGGCAACCACCCAAAGAGAACTTCGACCGATCCACCACCACCACCACCACCACCACCACCACCACCACCAACAGTAGCAGCAGCAGCAACCATCCGACCAACGCGCTTCTAACCATTACCGTTCTCCGCACAATTTAATTGCTAGCATTTTATTAAAAGTATCGACAGTCGGCAACCTTCTTGTTTACGACTCTTGCAAATTAATGTCCTCTCGTCCCTAGCCAAAGCTCTCTCCTCCCTTGGCTTTCCCACCGTTGCCAATATCGCGTGAGAGAAGGTAGCAAAAGGGATGGAAGGGAGAAGAGCGCGCGCGGCTGGAAGAGAAGCCAAACAAAAAATCTTGAAATTAATATTTCCTCTTTTCCCTCCTCCTTTACCACCACCTCCTCCTCCTCCTCCTCCTACTCCTCCTCCTCCTCTTCTTCTTCCTCTTCCTCTTCCTCCCTCCCTCCCTCCTCTTACTTCTCCTCGTCGTGCGGGAGCCACTGTATGCTATGTCGGGGCGTTAGCCTCTGCGACGACGACGACGACGACGACGACGACGACGACGACTTGTGCATTTTAAACGAAGCCCTTTAGCAATGAGCTTCGATGCTTATACCGAACCTAAAAGAGTAACCTTCCTATCACGATGCCCTCCCTTCTTCTCCTTCTCCTTTTCCTCCTCCTTCATTCTCCTACGATTACTTTTTTAATTACAATTTTACGCCCACGAATTTATTACGAATCGAACCAACTAATAATAACTATTTTCTTTGTTTTCTTTTCTTTTGACGATTAAATTGAAATTATCGTTAGTTAGAATTTGTGTTATCTATCGATCGAAGAAAAATATATTTTCTAAAACAAATTTGTACGCGTTACTTATTCCATGTATATTTGGGAGAGATCGTTAATCGAACTACTCGAGAAACCAGCCCACATTTTAGACTGAATATGAACCGACGACACCGAAGACACGGTCGATCGTTGTGTTGTCGGTTGAAAGATGGGTCAGCGTGAAGTGCAACGTTATGTTGACCAATAATGTTGCCCTGTAACAAGGAACACTCGATGATATCGAGGAGTTATACCACCGATTTCTTTGAAAAAAATTCCCAACGTACACGTGTTCAATATTTATCGTACCTAACTAAAGCTTTATCTTTCTCTCTCTCTCTCTCTCTGTGTGTAAAATATCTACGAAAGTAAAATACAAATATACAAAATGATTGTTTCTTTTATATAGCGAAAATGATCGAAAGAATAGACTCAGTTCGACGAGGTTCGGTCGACGTCTGCTTCGATATAAATTGGCTGGCACAGCTGCGATACGTGACGTTTAATAATTATAGGAAGTGGAGTTTAGTTGGGGGAAGGGGTGGTCCGGCTGAACAACTTGTTGACTCCGCTTCGCTATCCGTGCACGTCGATGCCAACGTCTAGTCGTCGTCGTCGTCGTCGTTGTCGTCGTAGTCGTCTTTTCTTTTTTAACTCTTTTTTTACACGAACCTTTTCCCAAAATCGTTTCCCATGTTATCAGTTAAAACCCATTTCCCCGCGGAGGAACGGAAGCACCTCAATCGCGATCGTTCATTTTCAAAATCATTAATTATCCATTTTTATGAAAAACATTCCAATTTTGTTGCACATTTAAAATTTTTATTTGCGTTCGATTAATTATTTATTATTTATTATTTATTATTTATGATAAATGGGGTGATATCAAAACGTTTGCGATATAAACGTCTGGGATAAGTTTTGGCGCGTTGTTAATTAGTGTCATTGGAATCGTTAACCGACAGAGGTTCGAGAAACGCGTCAACGTGGAAAGGTAGGAGTAATGGTTCCGTAAATGGTCGATGTATTTAACGGAACGCAACGTAAACGGGACAAGCGTTCGCAAAATGCTGTCAAAGCACGATGCTGCCAGAAATAACATGACCCTTAGACGGCATTTCGTTTACGTTATTACGAAATACCTCGGGGGAGAACATAATAGCTCGTCTCCAAATGTTTCTATACATTTACATAATTTATCCTGTTCACCTATGTCTTATACTCTTTTCAAATATCTTATCATACTTTTTCAGTTTACTTTTTCCTTCCTTGAAAGAGAAAGAGAGAGAGAAAGAGAGAGAGAAAGGAAGGAAAAATGTAAAAAAGAAAAACCAAAATTGTTTTCTACGTGTTATCATTCTCAAAAGTGCATCATGAATGCAGCAAGTAAACGTGCTTTAACCTCTTCTTGATCTAATCTTATCTTATCTTGGAACTTTCCGGAAAGTATACTCTCTCCTTCTCCTTCTTCTTCTTCTTCTTCTCCTTCTTCTTCTTTTTGCCACATCACCTGCTTTGGATAAACTTTTTCTTTTCTTTTCTTTCTTTCTTTCTTTCTTTCGCGTATCATACGTATTTTTTATTTCTTTTTTATAATTATTAATCAACGGTATAGATAGAAATTATAGATTGATAAGAAAATTATCGTCTAATATTTCCGAAGTGTTTTTCTTCTTCTTCTTTTTTTTTTAATTATTTTTTTTTTTTCGTTACCTGGGAATTCGAAGATAATTCGTAAAAATGTTCTAAAAAGATGTTCAAAAGCGTTGTGCAGATTTTCAAGCGGTCGCTTTGACTCGGACAAAATCGAGGAGCATGCTTTGTCCGTGAGCTGTGTCGTACGATAGGGGCCACTTAATGAATTAACAAGGCCATTACCATCGAACCGTGAAAGGTATCAAAAATATTCCTCCTTCTTCTCTTCTCTCTCTCTCTCTCTCTCTCTCTCATTCTCTTTCTCTCTCTCTTCCTCTCTCTCTTTTTCTCTTTCATTCTCTTTTAAGTCCAGGAAGTTTATGGTTACGGAGACAGAAGTAAAACAAGTGGATAGAAAACTCTTAACCTTTCCAACTTTACCACTTTATGCATTCAAACTAAAGATCTAACAAATTTTAAAGTCTAACTTTCTTTCCAAGCGCTCCAGACCATTCATTAATAGCTTTCGATAAGATGTAAATCGATCTACTTTGCTACGTGGTAACGTTAATTGGATCCAAGATATCTGCGAATAAAAGACTGTCAATTTTATTGGCCAAAAAAAAAAGAAGAAAAAAGAAAAGAAAAGAAAAGAAAAGAAAAGAAAAGAAAAAAATCCAAGAATAATCGAATCACAATTGAAAATACTTAACGTTATTTTCTAGAGACGTCATTTTATGTTTTCTTTTTTTTACTCGATAATGAAATACTCGAATAAAATAATAAGAACGCGAAGAGAGACAAGGAAGAGAACAACGAAATTACTCTAACCGTATTGCGAACAAGAGTGAGAGAGAGAGAGTGAGAGATAGATAAATAGATGGATAGATAAAGAGAATCTGAACGTACGTCGCCATTGGTTAGCACCAAAATGTCGGCTGACAGGTTTCGTGTGGTTACGTAAAGTTGACGATGTAGATAGCCGAACTAGAGAATGGGGACGCGCTCCTGCCACAACGCAACTCGTCCAACGAAATGCACGAGTGCATGTTACTGTCCGATGCGAAAACGTTAGGCATCCTATCCCCTTTCCCCTACCCTCCCCTTTTCCTATTTACAATATTCTTCTTTTTAGTTTTGTTCGTTTTTTACTTAATTCGTTCGGGTTGTATTTAAACTAATATTTTGGAAAAATCGTGATTTTCGTTTCTTATTGTCCTAAGATAATATTACGCATTTTCATAGAAACGAAAAAGTATAAGAAATATAAAATGCTTAGAACGTTGTAATAATCCCCTTTCCCCATTTACAATGTTCTTCTTTTTAGTTTTGTTTGTTTTTTACTTAACTCGTTCGCGTTGTATTTAAACTAATATTTTGGAAAAATCTGTGATTTTCGTTTCTTATTGTCCTAAGATAATATTACGCATTTTGATAGAAACGAAAAAGTATAAGAAATATAAAATGCTTAGAACGTTGTAATAATCCCCTTTCCTCTACCCGCCCCTTTTCCTATTAACAATATTCTTATTTTTACTTTTGTTTGTTTTTTACTTAACTCGTTCGCGTTGTATTTAAACTAATATTTTGGAAAAGTCGTGATTTTCGTTTCTTATTGTCCTAAGATAATATTACGCATTTGATAGAAACGAAAAAGTATAAGAAATATAAAATGCTTAGAACGTTGTAATAATTCCCTTTCCTCTACCCACCCCTTTTCCTATTTACAATATTCTTCTTTTTAGGCATCCTATCCCCTTTCCCCTACCCGCCCCTTTTCCTATTTACAATATTCTTCTTTTTAGTTTTGTTTGTTTTTTACTTAACTCGTTCGCGTTGTATTTAAACTAATATTTTGGAAAAATCTGTGATTTTTGTTTCTTATTGTTCTAAGATAATATTTCACATTTTGATAGAAACGAAAAAGTATAAGAAATATAAAATGCTTAGAACGTTGTAATAAAAATTGTTCACGAGATTCCCTTATATCGTGGAACTTTGCACAAATTTTTATCGTCGTAATCGTAGTTTCCTTCTTCTTCTCCTTCTTGTTCTTCTTCTTCTTCTTCCTTCTCGTTGATTTTAAAGTAGGAAGGAAGGGTTAACGTAAGACGGCCGGCCGCGTACGATATGTTGTAAAAGCTATTGGAAGCTGTAACGACAAATTTTACGACGACTACCGGTTTAAGAAGCCTCCAAAAGAGCTAAGAGTTTGACGAGACGAAAGAGAATGAGATTCGACGAGGTGCCTTAAACGAGTAAAGGCTGTTTTCATCCTATACGATCGCTCATATCAATTTATATCGCAAACACTTTTCTATTCGGTGACGGTCAACGGGTCTTGTTTATGTCCAACGTAAATGGGAAACTATCGAGGCTCTTTGAATCCTTCGCAGCTTCTTTGCCGATATCGATTCTACTTCAGAAACGTCTCGCGTTTATCGTCCTTTCGATATATTCTTACAATCTACTTTTTTAAACGAAATCATACGTGGCTTTTTTTAATTCCATTTATTTCATTTTTATTCCATGACTATCCTGCAAAATTAACGAAATCTTATCTCAGACCCAATAATGTGGGGTGGGGGGGGGATAACAGAAAAGTTCGCGAGGAATTTGATTCAATTATTTTTCAAATAGTTTGGAAACACACAGCTCTCTCGCGCACATTGAATATTTATTATTTTTCCTAACCGAAACTTTGACTATTACTATTTGGTTAAATTCTATTTTTTATTATTCTTGTTTTCTCTTTAGATAGAAAAAAAAAAAAAAAAGAAACGGAAGATTAAACAATTGCTCGTTAGCTAACTATTTGCATAAAAACGTATGTTAGTTTTGTAGAAGGAAAATATTGTCTCGTAAAATAGAATCGTAGAACGTTCACAGGAGCAGATTAAAACGCAAGACCGAGCACAACTTCCGAGGTCTGCGCTTAATGATTTAAATTATGAGTTAGGCTAATTACATATATGATTCAAACCGCGAGATGTACGAGGTGACGTCTTGGAATACACGAACAAACAAGATCCACTGGATAAATAGATAAATAGATATTATTAAATCCTACCGACAAGTTTCTCTGTTAGTTTGTTTAAGCGAAATAAAAGAAATACAAAAACGACATAATATAATACAATTTGACTTTCATTATTATTCGCAAAAATGATTCGTTTTTATATTTTTATTTATCGTAATTAAAACTCAAGATTATCTGTAAACAATTTTAAATAATTCTATTTTTCTTATCCTGAAAATATTGCAAAAAATGTAGAAATATCGATGATCGGTATATTTTCATTTTATTTATTTGAAGGACAAAAAAGTTGAAGTAAGAGACGCGTTACTATATCGGATTTTATATAAAAATTCTTTTTGATTCAGTTCGGTTAACGTTCGCTTTTCGATTTGCATGAGTTTGAAAAGGCATATCGATTGATGCATCGAGATCTCGAAAGTATGCCACAAGACGATACGTGTCGCGACCCAAACGTAGACGCAACGTCATGCCGTGACCTTCCAACGCAACGAGAGAGAGAAGTACCGTGGTTTCTTATTGGCCTGATTTTCGCCATTATCAATATTAATAGAGTCTTAGGTCCATTAGTCGTTTTAAAGTGTACGAGAGATAGATAGAACGAACATACGTGTGCGTGTGTGTGTGCGTGTATAGTACTCACGAATCTTTCGTCATTTAAGCCACCGTTTCTTCTCTATCTGAATTTCTTATTGAAAAAAACAAACAAAAAAAAAGAATTTTGGACGGTTATTCATTCTTTTTAAACTTTATTTCGAAAAGTTGAACGTTTCGTACCTTAATTGGGACGAATTTTTTTCAGCAACTGTAATTTATTATGACTTATTATGATAAGTATTTTATAACTTAGTGAAAATTAATTTCATATACGCGAAACTAAAAGACACAGTCGACAAATTAGAACAATCGAACTTAGTGTACAAAATACCATGCGAATGTGACGAGTGTTATATAAGACATACAAAAGAAAAACTTAAAAAAAGATTAAACCAAGACAAGAACGATTGCAAACCTATTAATGCACAAAAAACCAATACCAATAGTGTTTGATTATATGTGGTAGGAAAAAGTCTTGTAAAAATGTTAAGTATAAGTTTAGATGTATGTCTTGAAAAATAAAAAACGTATGTATAAAAAAAAATGTATAACTTGCGAACGATAACGAACAAGGTAAAAATAACATCTTCTAACTTATTGTCAAAATTTTCTTTTAAAGATATATATATTAAAAGGTCATAATAAATTACAGTTAGTAGTAAATCCCAATTAAGGTACGAAACGTTCAACTTTACAAAATAAAGTTCAAAAAGAATTAATAACCGTCCCAAAATTCCTCATTATACCTATTTATTATTAACAAATTTTCTGGACAAGATAAAAAAAAATCAATTAAAAAAAAAAAGAATCTTTTCTACGAACACCGATATTTTTAAAATCCGATGTGGTTTAAAACGATGATAATTAATAATTTAAACGCAATTCGCATACGTAATTTAACCATTCACGTTAAAACTAATTATTGACTTTTTTTTTCCATTACGCTAAATCCAATTGCGTTCCATCATTTCCACTTTGCGCATTTTTATATTTGATTAAAAATTGCAACAAATTCGTTCTGTTAAATGTTTCAACAGCTTTTTTCTATTTTCTCTCTCTCTCTTTCTTTCTTTTTTTTTTCCTCCTACCACCTTTCCCCCGTTCTTTTAATTAATCATCGTCATCATCATCATCGAAACTTACGAACAATCGAAAGTTTGTTCGAACGAATCGTGCGCGTTAAACTCCTACGTAGAAGAAAAAAGGTGAAAGAGAGAAAAAGAAGAAGAAGAAAAAAAAAAAAGGAAAAAAGAGAAAAAAATGACCGGGGTGGGGGGAAAAGAAGGGGGGAAAAGAAATTGGCAGGCTTTTGCTATCGCCAGCACCATTTTCTTATGACGATTTCGTTTCTTTTTCCGGTCGAAAAGAAAAAGCGAGCGAGCTATATCTGGATTCCCGATCGAGAGAGAGAGAGACAGAGAGAGAGAAAGAGAAAGAGAGAGAGAGAAAGAAGGTAGGTGCATCCTGCCGTATCTAATAGCACGGTGAACACCTTTCCATCCGCCATGTCTATCTTTTTTCCCGTCATTAGACACGATATCCTTCCTTAGAAATGTCCCTTTTCTCGAGCAAGAGTGGCTATCGTCTACGGCTTACTCTTTTTTATTTTTTTTTGTATTTTTCCCCCGCCCCTCCTCCCCCTACCCCTCCGGCCCTCACCGCCGCCCCACTACCATCCACCACCTTCTTTCTTATTTCCTTTTTTATACAATATTATTTTTCTTTTTATTCTTATCTCGTCTTCTCATTTTATTTCCGATCCAAACCAACGAAAAAAAAAACAAGAACCATCACCATCACGCGTTAATATCAAATTATATTAATTTTGTATGTACGTACCACGTTTGATAATTTTTTTCGAATACGCCATTTTCCTCGTGACACACTCTCTTGCGTCCAATAGAAAAGAACGATATTTATTTGTTTCTATCAAACACTATACTATACTATACTATACTATACTACGGAAAGTTATTACTAACATCGCGTACAAAGTTTTATTTCGTACTGTGGGTTCGTGAACAATGAAGAAACATATATGTGTTATTTCGGTCAAAACCGATTTACATACGCGCGTATTTATATTCGTACTTTATACTAACGACAAAAATTTGTCGTAGGTCGCAGGAAACGCTGGGAAGAAGGGGTAGGGAGGGGAGGGGAGGGGAGTGGGCGAAAGAAAAAGAAAATTTATGTAAACATTCGGTTTCACACGAGCGTTATGTAATTCATGACACCAGTCAGGGCGCTCGCGTTATCAAATAATTTATTTTAGGAACGTTTTTGTTTATATTTAGTTCTTTTTCGAGGTTGTTTTTTCCTTTCTTTTTTTTCTTTTTCTTTTTCTCTCTATTTCTTGCTCATAAAGAAACGTAATAATAAGATGTAAGAAAGAATAGAAGGAGAGTAGTAGAAGTAGAAGTAGAAGTAGAAGTAGAGAAGTAGAAAAAAGAAAAATGAGGAAGGAAATATCCGAGGAGTGGGGAAAAAAAAACCACCAACAGACTGATTGTGTATCCGAATAACTTAATCGAATATTCTGAAGGGTCGATGTTTGAGGGGAAAAAAAAAAAGAAAAGAAAAATAATAAATTGACGCTTCATAGTCGAGATAAATCGCGTTCCACGTGTGTGTTAGATTTTTTTTTTCCACATAGTAGTAGTAGTAGTAGTAGTATTAATAGTAGTAGTAGTAGTAGTAGTGGTTGCGCGAACTTTCGACGTCTCCAGTTCACTCGTCGTGTAAAACCGCTCTAACCTTATGCGTTTTCGTTCCACTTTCCTCGATTCGCTAAGCATAAGCAATGTAGATAGAAGGAGAGATATACCCGTACCTTCCAAAAGGCCAGATTTTATTTTCGCTCGAGAACAGACTAAGAGAGAAAGAAAGAGAGAGAGAGAGAGAGAGAAGTTCGAAATTCGTCGGATAAAAATACTCAGAGCCATACTCGTATTTTATCTTTCCGAGAGTTCAAAGAAAAAAGAAAATAAAAAAAAAGGGCAAGAAAATAGGCACACGATCGATCTAGGTATGTACGTATTTAATGGCTTATAGTATTCTCGATATTTTCCTTTTTACGTTATTATTATTATTATTATTATTATTATTATTATTATTATTAGTGTTATTATTATTTCGTGCTTTATTTTTTCCTCTTAATCATTTTGAAGATTTCTCTCAGAAACTCGGCGCTCTGCTTTTGACTCTCTCTCTCTGTTTTTCTTTTCTTCTCAAATTTTCTTCAACGATCATTAATTACGTCGATAGGTTTGATTTTGATTTGCGATATTAATAAAAACTACTACGTGTGTGAGCGTGCACCCTTGATAATTATTATGCGATTACATTTTTCTTTTTTTTGCTTTTCTCGTGTCGCAATTTCGAACGAATTCAGTACAACCGAATTTTTCCTTTTTATTTTTCTTTTTTTCTTTCTTTATTTTTCTACCAATCTGGAGTTATTTTTAATGTCTAAAATATTGGAACGGAAAAAGAAAAAAAAATTTGGCATACCTTATTATTCGTATGATAATTATCGTAAATAAACGAGTAGGTTTATGCTTTTATACGAGAAAGAAAAGCTTGCTATATATCCATCTATTTATCTATCTATCTATCTATCTATCTATCTATCTATCTATCGATCGATCGGTTGATCGATTGATCGATCCAGTCAACGGTGATAAAAGCAAGAAAAAAAAAAGAACGATCGATACGGTACGGAATCGAATACCGCAAAGAGTTATTTCTTGCACCGGAGTTCGTTACCTCGATCAAGTATTATTCTTGCTTCATTGATTTAGTAACGAACATACGTGCATGTCCGGTCTGGTTAATAAATTCAATGCGATCGAATTTTAATATCATTGTTCGTCGATTAAATTCATCATAGTCGAAAGAGAGAGAGAGAGAGAGAGAGAGATACTTGGATAACAGAATAATATTTTTTTGTTTCTTTTCTGTAAAAAAATAATCATTAATTGTATTAATTTGAATAACTACGAATGAAATAGTATTTTTGCACAACAGACCAAGTACTTATTTTACCACAGTTAAACAAATTCAAATACAAAATAGTGTTCTCGTTTTAGAAAAGATCAACGATCGATGAATGAAGCTATTCGATATAAATTGCACATTCATTGAAATTTCGTTCCTTAAAGTAGGATAATTACGAGCTCTGAGAAAGATATGTAAATGATGATAATATCAAATAAAATAAGAGTATAAAGAGAAAAAGGAAAGAGAGTTTTTAAATAAGGAATAAGACGGAGACGATAAAAATATAACGAATGGAAGAAAAGTAGTCAAATAATTTTTCCATTACCACCCGGCCGTTCTAATTTCCATCGTTACGATTGACTTGCCATGGCATTTCGCGAGCGCACGCGCGCATCTTCGTCGTCGTCACTTCAAACACCGTTTATTTATCCTCTCATTCCTTTTTTCCTATCCTTTTTCTTCCTGTCTCATGCAACTGCTCTTTCCTTCTTTCTTCCCGTCCATCTTTAACACGAACCATTGTCCTCCCCGGATCTGAACGAATCGAACATGACTTTTTTGTTCTTTTTTTTTCCCTAAAGATTAAAACGAAGTGCACATCTTTTCCGTTACTTTGATCATCCAAACCGAATTACGAAATAAGAGAAATCAAAATGATCGATCAAAAAAGTATTATTATCGCGAAGTTTAAAATAAGATAATTCGAAGAAAAAAAAACCGAGTGCAAAGTAATCGTTCGTAAACAAACAAACAAAAAATGAAAAGGAATGCACGTTGATGTACGGGAAAGCGTACCCCATTGGTGGATGGAAGTTTGCGGTCGAGTATTCTCGATGTCAGGAGTTTGTTTGGTTCGCATGAACGCTCGTTTGAGACCTTGGTTAAGTTACCTGGCATCCATTGCCGCACGAGAAAAGGTGAACAGGTTGTATTACTCCGAGTGTCTTTTCCGGTTAATAAGTTTTTACCCAAATCAACTAATCCTTTCATTATTTTATTCTTTTATTCGTTCCAATGGTTTTTCTTCTCTCCCTTTATCTCTCTCTTTGGGGATCATAACAAAATGAATTTGGACTGTGCGTAAAAGCGTTTCATGAATATCGAGAGAAATTCAAGAGAAAGAGAAAAAGAGAAAGAGAGAGAGAGAGAGAGAGAGAAATTTTCAAAATATTCCTGGCGCTGGTGTTTTCAAGTTGACACAATGGCGCAACCTGTTGCTCGCAGAGAGCTTAGAAGCTAAGCGTTCTCGCCTTTCGATGTGTGTGTGTGTGTGCGCGCGCGAGCGTGTGCTGTGTGTTTTTGTATATGTGTGTATCTCTCTCTCTCTCTCTCTCTCTCTCTCTCTCCCTGTCTCTTTCTCTCTCTTTCCACTTTTAATCAAATTAACTCTCTCGCATATCCACGAGCTTAGTTGTATTTTGTTTAGAAAGCATAAATATATATATTTATCGTTAGTAACGTGTTAATTAAACAATTAAACATAGTACGCGTTCGTTCATCTCTCTCTCTCTCGATTGTTATTTATTTTATGGGGGGTGAATAAATTCGTACGCTATTCTTGTCTACCGACAAAATTATTTCATAGCATTTGAAATTAAGTGTAACGTCAAGAGAGCATTCTATATATATAGATTTCATTTTTTCATCGCTTTTTCTTATTATAATAATAATATTGAAAAATTAATTTGTCTTATTGTGATTTGAAAACGAAGACGAATTTTATTTGGAATCGATTTAATTGATCGAATTGATGATCGAATGAACGATAAAACATACGTAGGTACGTACCTACGTATCCTAATAATGAATGAAATAAGTTTAAATTGAACGTGGACGAGGATCGAATAATTCGAAGAGAGGGAGAAGAGAAGAGAGTAGAAGAGACTAGTAATAGACAGGTGGTTGTTCGTAAATGAAGTCGTTAATTTTTCGCGAACGCATTCGCGGTTGGCCATCGAACACCATGATGGTTGTGTGCTCGACGATGAAATTTCGCGCGAAACGACAGAACGAGGGACAGAGAGACAGAGAGACACAAAGAGAGAGAGGAAGAGGGAGAGAGGAAGAGAGAAAGAGAGAGAACGTTCGTACTCGCTTGGCTTTGTTTTCGGTACGTATCGAAATACGAAGCTGCTATTATCATTGGAAACTTCGTTGTTCCGGCGCCGCTTGATTATCGTATTTCCGACCAAAATGTTGTTTGCGAACGTGAACGCTGTATCGATGATGCCGTAGCGTCGAGTCGCGTTCTACATCTTAATTTGTCGTTTTAACAATTTTGTCGAGAGTAGCATTAATATCAACCTAACATGGAAGATATAGTCAAGAATTTTAAATGAATACGAGAGAGATAACGAAACTACTATGTAATTATTTATATATAGATATTTTTTTTTTCTTTTTTCTTTTTTATTATATGCATTGAATTTACTCCAATATACATCGTACTTCATAGAAACCTCTTCTCGTCGTTTGTCCGTCCGTCAGTCTGTCATTTTCATCGATGATTCTAAGGACTTTGACGCACCGTACGTGTCGTTTCTAAATCGAGGTCAAACCGAATTTTCTACTTTAACCTACTGAATAAGGCGAATTTCAGCTTTCTAAAAGAAGAAGTAGTCAATAGAAGTTGCACTAGGCTACATTGGTTGCCGTTGGTCTTTAAAAGTCACCGGGACCGAGATCGGAACTGAAAAAGATTCGACGATGCACAGAAGTAGTAACAGGCTCGAAAATGAATTACCTCTCTCTCTCTCTACTACAGGGAATTTCTAAACTACCATATTGGAACAATACTGAACGTATTCTCAACGATGGTAACGCGTATCATTATGACGCGTCCTTATCCTATCGATTTTCGCAAACAAACGTTACTCCTCTTACTCCTATATCATCGAACGTTATTTCTAATGACTATAAAGAAAAAAAGAAACGAATCTAATCGATAATTATTATCATCGTCGTAGTTGTTATCTTTGGAATTCGTCGTGTGTCAAATTTATTCAACATCATTTTATAACGCGCTTATGGATAAATAAAGTTTAAATTCAAATCGTAAAATCGATCGGTATCGTATTAATATTTTAACTTCCCGCGATTTCCATCGATATTTCAGGAAGTCTACGAAACACCTATCTACAAACCTACTGCATCCTCCAAACGCACTGAGAATTTTATATCGACCAATTATCATACGAATATGGCGGAGTTAGAATGACAACGGATTATATAAATAATTGTCACGTGCACGGCCGAACGCGATATGTAAATGCGCCAGAGCAGTGTTTGCTACGGTTGCGCGGATCCTCGTAATCCGAGGTCATGTTATACTCCCACCCTCCTTTCTCCCACCATCCCTCTCAAACACCCTCTTTCTCTCTCTCTCTCTCTTTCTCTTTCTACTTGTCTCCATAGTAGTTCAAGTTTCAACGATCGGTATACTTTGCACAGGACATTTCCGAAGATGAATTAAATTTAATCAACTAGCAGTAATCAAATTTGACCGATTCTAATGAAGAAAATTTAGCGATTAAATCTAATAGATATAATATGTTGTAATAATGAAATTCATCCGGTTTCTTTCGGATACTTTTCGAAAATGCCTTGCGATGAAAATTAACAGAACTTTCTCGATCATCTTATGCGCACGCTCTGACCGGTCCAGGAACGTGCCAGGATAAAGGTGCGATCTAACTTTTTTCTAAGAGAAATATTCAGGAGATAACTATTCTCGATTACTCGATTACTCGATTCACAACTTAGTTATTTTCGCGAATTTTGCCACGAACCAATCATCTAGGATTTCTGCCTTTTTTTTCTTCTTCTTCTTCTTCTTCTTCTTCACCTTCTTCTTCGTATTATAAAAGAAGCGGGATTTTCTTTCGGAAGTAATCGATATAACCAAGTGTAATTTTATATTATTAATTTGTTAGAGATCCGATGAAAACTTTCTATAACTTTCATTTTAATTAACTCTCATTCGTTTGAAAATTACTTACAAAAATTGTTTAGATATAATTTTATGAAAAAAATTACCAAAATCTTATGTAAAGTAAATTTGATTTTACAAAATCGCTTAGTTTGCTTATAATATATTTTAGTAAGTTTTCATACGCGTATAAATATGACATATGATATTAATTATAATAATCGTATACATACAAATTCGATATCGAAGAAAATATTTGTAGAAAGGAAGAAAGTTTGGAAGATTTGGTGAACGAAGTACGTGTCCCGTGAGTGAAATTTTCCGAACAGCCAGAAGATTCGAACAGTTGGGCACGATCTCTTAACTAATCAAACGATTTTATTCGAATGACAAAGTCTCGATGGCACGAAGAATCCGTGGACACGAAATGAATCATCTGAATGAGTCTTTTATTCGTCTTCTACGAGTCACTTCCTTTATTCATGAAACAATTCGCGTATTGCACTTTGTTCGATCCATCCTTTTTTTCTCATAAATTTTCCTTTCAACAAAAATTTGGATTATCTCGTTTAAACGATTAATTTGTCATTATAATTTATGCTACCAAGTTAAAGAAAGAAAGAAATATATATATATAAATCGAATTAGTTAGAGTCTCCGAATTGGAATTCATTTTTGTACTCGCGTACAAATGCGTAAGTATAATTTCTTATTCAAATTTGAAACAATTCGTTGTAAATTCGTATTCGCACCTAGTCCAACCGATCGGTGCAACCGATCCTCGTGCTTTAAACATTGCACAATTTTTTTATTTGCCTAACATATTTTTCTACGTTTCAACACAGAAGAAATAATCGCCCGATGACGTTCATTAAAAAACATCAGAGATCAAAGTATATTCAGAAAATTCTTTTCAGCCGAAAGATTAAGAAAACTCTTTACGAACTTCATTCTTCTCGATCGGTACAACGATGATTGCTGTTGTTAATCTAATAATCTAATAATTGTTATAGACGATAGAAACTCTGTAGAACCACGAGGATCGTTAGATTCACGTAACGAAAACCCGTTTACCGGTGGCGAACGAACTATGCGACCTTGGCGAAAGGTGGAAGTTAAAAGTCGGCTGACTTTCGAGTTCTCCAAGTTATTCGCTTATCGCTTAGATCGTAAAGCTGCGAGATTCGATCGATTTCGATAGTTTTCGATTGAGAACAACGATAAATGGAATTCATACTTTGCTTTTTTTTTTCTGTCGAGTCACTTGGTGGTAATAAAACAAAGAGATTAAATAAAAAGTTTAACTTTTCTAACGATTTGACACGATTTCTCTCCGTGTTTCTCTCCACTAAAATCAAACAATTTAAGATAAAGAAAGAAAAAGAAAACGAGAAGAAAAAGGAGATGAAATTTCATGGCGTTGAAAAAATATGCGAATAAAAAATATATTTTTTATTCAAAAGAAAGAAAAGAAGAAGAAGAAGAAGAAGAACAAACATATCTTATCGTCTTTCGATCGTCCCCAAGGAGACATATTTAGGTAAGTCAAAGAGGTGAATCGAAAAGTAGACCGAGCAATTTCGCGTGAGCAACCTTTTCGGCCATTTTGACGTTTCATTCCTTATATCTTACGAATGGTCCTGTCTTTCTCTTTGTCATGCACCAAAGAGCACGTGCATTCTTTCTCTCTCTCTCTCTCTCTCTCTCTCTCTGTTCCATTGGAAAGAAAGAACAAAACGTTTTGTAGTAAGAACGGTGAATAATGATACTCACTGATCGCGTGTTGCGCGAACTCTTTTCCTTCCCCTCTCTCTCTATCTCTTTTTCTCTTATTAAAGGATGATTCCTTCAAAATCCGAGGACGATCGGCGAACGGGGTCCTCCAATCAGCGAGAGCTGATCTTCTTTTCGATGCAACAACGTTCGAGTCCTCCTTCTTTTCGTCATTATTTTCAAATCTTCTTGTAAATAAAAACGTTACACAAGGAAAATAATAAACACAGGAGAAGAAGTCAAAACCCTTATTTTTCTTTTCTCTCGTTTGTTTATCTTAATTACGGACGGGTGGTGGTGATATATATATATTCATATATATATATACTCGTATAGTCGATCGATTAATTATAATAATAATAATAAAAAGAGAGATTTAGATGACGAAAATGATGATATGTCTCGAAAAGGTGGATTTAAGTATAATAAGTGAGGACACACGAGGAGAACAACGACGACAACGAAATCGAGTGTAACTCTTCTTCTCCTCCACAACCACCACCTCCTCCTCCTCCTCCTCCCTCCTTACGTCACCGACCGAAGGAGAGCCTGTTGCTCTCCTCCTCCCCTTTTCCTGCACCCCCTCCTCTTCCTCCTCACCCGCACTCGCACCCGCACCCTCCTCCTCCTCCTCCTCCTCTTCCTCCTGTTCGGACACGAGCGCTCGTTCGGAGATGCGCGCGCGCGTATTCACCGATCAAAAACGAAGAATCTTTTTCTCTTTCTTCTTCTTCTTCTTCTTATTCTTCTTCTTACTCCTTCGTTAATCGTCTTTATTACCCTTTTCCGAATCTACGTCGACGTAACGATCATTAGAAATAATGCATCTACCAGTTAGTATTTGTCTTATCTTCTTCTTCTTATTTTTCAAGGACTCGATGATCCACCACCGGTAAACGGTTGCCATGAAAAGTCCACCACCTCCACCTCCACCTTTTCTTTTCGAAAAACACACACTTTTGATCGGTGACCGAGCAAAACAGCAACAACAACAGCAACGGTTTTGTATATACCGAGCGGCAAAAACGATAATAACGAACAAGAACAGCTTCCCTCTCTCTCTCTCTCTCTCTCTCTCTCTTACACGAATAATATACACGAGTATATATTTCACCGACAGTCAGTCTCTTTCATCCGATGCACTCGTACTCTTCTTCTTCTTCTTCCTCTTCTTCTTCTTCTTCTTAGAAATAAAACGTAAAATCTTGTCCCCCCCTCTCCCTGTTATCTTCTCTTTTTTTTTGTTAACGATTAACGAGGGACAAGAAACGGGCAGGCGGGCAGGTTAAACAGGCAGGCAGGCAGACCTCGACGTTTGATCCGGATATGCAACGACGTCAATCCCCGTCGACGTTGCGTTTGGTCGCGCTGCGCTCCCGTAACTGCATCCGCGTCGCGCCGCAGAGCGCCGCCATCCACCACCACCACCACCACCACCACCATCACCACCAACCACCACCACCAACCACCTCCTTCTTTACTCCCCACCACCGTCGGCTATAGGTGGTGCGTGCGTGCGCGCGAGCGTTCTCGCGCATATCCGACGGCGACGACGACAACGGCGGCGACGACGACGACGATCGCAGCCACGACGGTGACGACGGTGATGACGGTGACGACGGTGACGATGAAACACACTCTACTTATACTCTCTCTCTCTCTCTTGATGCACGTGCATACACTGCACGCGCCCCTCAACGTGCAACTACTCAACTCAACTCTACTCTACTCTACTCTACTCTACTCTACTCTCTTCCCTTCCTTTCCCCTTCTTTTTCTTCTTCTTCAACCACGACTGACACTGCCGACGACGAAAATTTACTTCGCCCTTTTTTTCCCTACTTTCAACTTTCGCCGAAAATAGTACGAGTAGAGGAGGTAGGACCTCCCCTCCTCCCCCCCCCCCTCCCCCTCCTTACCCCCGCCCTTCTTCCAGAATGCATTTCAATATTACTTTTTTGTCTCCTTGTTTTTTTTTTTCTTTTTCTTTTTACCAAAGTGTTGCAAAGTTACCAGAGAGAGAGAGTGATCCGGTCGTTCTCTCCATTTTCTTTTTTTTTTTTTTTTCATTTTTATTCGATCCACGATCCAATGGAATTTCTAATCGATCGAAATGCATTTTAAAGTCCCGCGTGTTACCTTCAATTCGTTTTCTTTGTATTCCGTTCAGTGTCGACATCTTATTTAGCGGACGGGAGGGATACAGATCTACGATCTATATCTGACCGATCTATGATATATTCTCGTAAGTTCTCTAATGATTTAATCTTATATTTCTAAACGCATATAGAGAAAAAAAAAAAGAATATAAAAAAAGAAAAGGCCTAACCAACACGCAACGCGAATGATTAATAATTCTCGGTTATATTATCTCTTATTGGCAAACTTGTTTTACATCAGAATGTGTCGAAAAAGCGACAAAAAAATTATTAGCCCCACCCACCTCTCCTCCCATCGAAAATATTATTTTTTTTTCTTAATACACTTTTCTTAACTTTTTTCTTATTTTTTTGTTTTTGTTATAAATTTTGGGACAAGTTTCTATCGGAGATCGGTTAGGAAAAATCGAGAGTCTTCCGTTTGGCGGGAAGTTTAAATATAAGCCGGGCATCAACAGGTTAAGAAGTTGCTTTCCGGATAGTCCGCGGGCGTTAACGGGGAACGACGACGTAGTTTTCTCGGTCGACGCTTCGAAGGTATCGATCTTTGTTGAGTCTTCTCTCTCTTCTATGTATGTATGTTTGCGTTTGTTTGTTTGTTTGTGTGTGTGTGTATGAGTGTGTGTATCTTCCTACGCGCAACACGCGAACTCTATTAGATGTAGCTAACGTTCTACGAGTCTTTGTTTCGTTCTAACCGGCCGATTCGAAGTACGCGCGCGTTAGTTAGTTAGTTAGTTAGTCTACTAAGAGACATCAACTTCTATTTTTAGAGATAACCATGCAACAACGTTCCTTTCGTTGTGTTGCGTAGCGTTAACGACGGAACCTGTTTAGACGATCGTATAACACATAGTTTTGTCTTACGGTCATAGATCGCATTTAACGCGTTCACTGTCATCAGTCTCCATATTTTTTTCATTCTCTTTTTCCCCCTTCCTGTATGGGATATCCAACGCACTTTTATTATTCCAAAAATATCGCGATTAATTATCGTCCGCCAGCATGATTCAATAAGCTTCCCCCTTCATCACCCCTTCCCATATATATATATATGCGTATACTTTCCTCGTTATCATCGCACGCGCGCGCGCGCGCACGTTGCACGATGCACTTCGTTACTCTTGATGATACGTTCTTTTTTTTTCTTCTTCATACGTACAACAAAATGCATCGAAAAGAAGATAAGAATGTATATTGTGAAAGATTAAGACGTTGTTTCTCCCATTTTTTGTTGTCCCTATATATATATATATATATGTGTGTATTTTTTATAATTGTTTGCGTTGTGTGGTGTTACATTGAGTAATGAATATTTTTCATTTAGTTAACGCGACGATAACTATAATAACAGAACTCTCGTTGATGATACGCTCAATTCCATTACGTTCCAATAAATTATCTTGTTTTAAGTTAACGAGAGAACTATACTAATTGGATGGATTTTAGAAACATTTCGATACTCCAAGGATATAGACTCTATCGATTTTGATCGATCTTAACGAAAAAGAAAAAAAAGAAAAAGTTAGATCTTCATGCTTGACTAGTCGTTTGCTATCTCTGTTAGGTTAGGTAATAATATCGTGGATATTAATCGTCTTACCGACCTCGTTTTATCGTCGTGTTCGCGGTTTCCCTCTTTATCGCTTCCTTCGCGTTCACCAAAATTTTTCTAAACTCGAGAACGCCGAGTTCTCGTTGTTCTGTAATATACTCGATGTTCTCTCTCTCTCTCTCTCTTTATCTCTCGAGCAGCGTGGCCATGACACTTTTAATAGGAGACAATTTAATGCAGTCGCTGCTGCGATTTGAAATTTAAACTCTAATCGCGAACGCAAACGCTGTCCGTTCGCAAACTTTCAAACGCAGAGTTTAAGAGATTCAATTTCTTTTTTTTATCTATATATATATTTTATTCACATTTAAACCAAATATTTTTATTATCGCATAACGATTAAATAATAATTATATTTATCCTCTGTGCGATGTAAATTGAAAAAAAATATTCTATTCGATCGTAAAAATTTGTCCCGTAAAAGAGGGAAGATTTTTTATATTATATTTATTATATAAGATCGATATACAATATTCATTTTGATTTTACTTTTTTTCTCTTCTTCATATTTTTCTTTTTTTTTTTTATTATTAAAAATGTAACAGTAAAAAAGTCCTCTTTACTATATTTCTCTTTCTTATCGCGACCTTTATTCGGTTTCAACAGAAATATATACACTATCTTTCACGGTTGAAAGTGTTCGATCAAGAAAAGAGAGTAGTATGCTATTGAAAGACGAAAAAGCATCGAATTTTTCTACAACGGTTCTCCGATTTTCTTCCTCCTCCTCCCCCAACACCCCCTCCATCATCGTTCGAAAAAGCTCGGGCTCGATTCGAGATAGATAAAAGTCGAACGAACGAGATCCCCCTGCTTATCGTCATATCTTATCGTTCGGTGCTCGTTCGATATCTTCCACACCATTTTAAAGAATCATACGAATAAGAGCTTGAGGGGGGAGGAAGAGGAGGAGAAACAGAGAGAGAGAGAGAGAAAGAGGATCAAGGCGTGGCACAGTTTGGAGAGACGGACAGTTTAGAAGAACGACTCTGTTTGATTGTAGTAGTGGTCGAGATGGAAGGGAAAAATGATACGTGAAAGAGAGAGAAAAAGAGAGAGAGATGGAAAGAGAGAACGGGGGAGACCTTGAGAGAGGAACGCTTTAGAAATTCGTTAGATAATCCGTGGGGCATGGTTCTCTGCTTTCAAAATGGCAGCCAAAAGTGTAAAAGATTAGATAGGGCGCTTCAACCAACTCCTCCTCCTCCTCCTCCTCCTCCTACTCCTGCTCCTTCTTCCTCCTGCTCTTCCTCCTCTTCTTCTTCCACCATATCTGCTCTCGAGTTATGCAACGTTCCCATGAAATTCCAATAATTTACATACCGCGTATGGTAGACCGTTTAATATATTATCAAATTTATTGGAAAGAAAAAAAAAAGGATTGAATAATTGTGAAATTATTTTCGAAGTTTGTATAATAACATTTGGTTTATGCGTCATGGAAAAACGCTGTTTCATTCTAATTAATTTTGACGCGATAACCGTTTACTTAAAAGTCAAACTATAAAACTCGAGAGAGCGTAATCTTATCAAATAAATAAATATAATAAACTTTGGTATGATATACAATTAAAATAAATTAAAAATTCAATAATTTTTCTAAACGAAGATTAGTATATTCGTATAATATAATCGTCGAATATTACAACGATGACATCATTGACGATTATTTGTCGCAAAATCCGATTTTCAATTTAGCGAGTTTATACTTGACATTAAGTTTTAACCGTCGGCCTTCTAAACTGTGCGACAAACGAACACGAACACGACACACGCACGCGTGTGTAGGCAGTCGTCAGTTCGCTCCAAAGCCTTTCTCTTTGGTGAACCAATGATTGCGCCACCTACCGAAAAATCTACGCCTACCAAAGCGCTCATGTTATAGAGGAGAACTTAGAAACGGCGATGTGTAATGGACGATCCTAAAAAGAAGAAAAAAAAAAAACATGTCCATCTTTTTCGCAATGCCAATTTGAGATTATTAATATTCGACGAAATACGAACGTTAGACAAAAATAAATTTGTCTTCTCTTCTTCTTCTTCTTTTACTATCTCGTTTAGATTATTTCTTTTAACGACCGTTCGGACAATTTCTGTTCTAAATTGTTGTTGTCTCGTCGTTAAACTAAAGCGAGTGGTGCGAACAATCCATTTTCTTTCACATTTCTTCTTTTCATTTTTTGTCGCAAAAGAGACGTTAGAAAAATGTGATATTAAACGTGTCGTTTTTTTCAAAAAGAAAATCTTTCTTTTTCTTCGCCAAAAATAGATTCGATTTTTATTTCTTTTCTTCTCACGATAAAACTAATCTCGAAGTATTTGTCATTGTTGATATATTAAAAATGAAAAATATAAAATAAGGAAAAAACGAAATATAGAAGGGAACGATTTAATGCGTGAGTAGTGTGTGCATGTGTGTATGTGTGTGTGAGCGTGCACCACGGGATGCGAGCGTGCGAGCGAGCGCGCGCACGCACCCCGATGCCACGTGACGTCTAAATTCTGTCGGCCATTTTGGAGCATGATTCATTTGTTTAGAGCAGCCCGGATAGGAGAGTGAGAGGCGGAGCTATATACTCGCACGAAATCCTCGCTAGTGCGCGTTTTAGATTCACACCGATCGCCACTTAAGAGAGAAACTGACTGACTAAACTAACTTTTGCGCGACCCTGTTGAGAAGTATCACATTTCTTCACCGAGTTCTCTCGTATCTCTCCTCCCGCCATCTTTTTTTTTCCTCCACCATCTTAGATATCGATTTCGATTCATCAACTAATCGTTAGCATAGATCGATCATCCCATTTTCATCCGAAAGTTTGTTCGTTCGAACAAAGGATTCGGGGATATTTGTTTTTTTGGGCTCGTGTCGTAAAGAAAAAAAAAAAAGAAAGGAACTGGCCACGAAGTCTGCCATTAAAAAAAAAAAAATTTCGATGTCCCTACGACGCGAAAACACGCAATAACGCGTGACGTACCACCGCCACCACCACCACCACCACCACCAACCACCGCCACCGCCGCCGCTGCTAATAGTAACTCACGAAGGAAATAAAAAGATAAAAAAGAAAGAAAATAGAATAAAACAGAACTTTCGTTTCGTTGCTTTTAAATATATATATATATATTTCTTTTTTATTCTTTCATTCATGTAAACGTTCGTCTCACGTTCCCGTATTCACGAAATTACTCTTTCCTTCCTTCGAAACGAAGGATAACGAGAGAAGAAGAAGAAGAAGAAGAAGAAGAAGAGAAAGCACCATGCAAGGACTTTTAGCCAATAGTAACCGAATTTTAAAAGAGAAACCAGTCGTCGTCGTCTCTCTCTCTCTCTCTCTTTCCTTCATCCTTTGTTCGACTAAAAATTTCCTTCCTTTTCTTCTCTTCTCTTCTCTTTTTTCTTAAAAGAAATTCGCGCCCTCGAACGAACGAACGAACGAACGATCGTGTGGCTACGGGCGAGTTAACGTCTCGCTTCCCGGGGATCAAGGAGCGTGACAAGGCTACGCGAGGCAAATGTTATTCTCTCCGTCGAAAAGAGCCATGAATTATTTATCGACCGCGAATAAAAGAAAGAAAGAAAGAAAGAAAGAAAGAAAGAGAGAGAGAGAGTGTGAAAGAAAAAAAGTCCGCGCTGAGTCGAAGACGATATCTTCACTACTCTCGTCTTCTTCTCGTCGTCGTCGTCGTCTTCGTCGTCGTCGAATTACGTTTGGAGAAGAAGCCTCCTCGTCGTCCGCCATTTTTCTTTTGGCGTTTCCTTCCTCGAATAGGAGAGAGAACGAAACCTATTTTTATTATTACATTACGATGGCCGACGACAAAAATATATTCACGCGACGAATAATGAAGTTTGAATAAGAGAATAATAGAAAAAGAAAAAAGAAACGAAGAAGAAGAAGAAGAAGAAGAAGAAGAAGAAGTAGAAGTAGAAGAAGGAGAAATAAAGATATAAGAAATTCTTTCTCGAAAGATTTCAATGGCATTCGACGCACAGTGAACGCGAAAGAGAGAAAGAAGATCGCACGATAGAAGAAACGAGAGACGAAGCGAAATTCGGCCATGAGACGAGTTCCAAGAGGAAAGGGGGAAAGGGGGAGATGGCGAGGGAGAGGGGGAGAAGGAGGAGGCAGCTGCGTCGGCAGTAGAGATCCTCCTTCCCCTCTTTTTCTTTGTTCTTTTGGACTTCTTTTCTTTACTTCACTTTTTCTCCTTCTCTCTCTCTCTCTCTCTCTCGCGTGCACGTCGGCCAGGTTCGGCTGGAGGCCGAACATCGTCGAATTTATTCGAGACGAGTCTGACCGAGGCTGCCCCTACGAGCACGAATCGGGTCTTGACGTTGGTCACAAGGTCATTGCCAGTGGGTCAGTCGGGCCAATCGCGCTTTAGCCGACGCCGGTTCCACCAACCGAATTTCTTACTACTATAACTACTAGCCAACCAACGATAGAAGATCGTTTGTTCCTTTTCCCACTCTTTTGGAACGTCCACCAACGCCTAAAGTATTCTCGGCGAATAAAAAAATGTCGATCAGTTTATTTCAAAATTTGCGGCTAACGGTGGTGGATGCTGCGATAAGATAGAAAGGATTCAAACTAGCATGGAGGAAAAGAGAAAAGATGAGATGATGCTTGGACGTTCCGCTTGTTCCGCTATTCATGCGGTATGTTGGAAAGGGAACGGATAGGCCGCCGTACCATGAGCTAGGCCTTGACCGTATCTCTGCTTATCGTATCGGCCGAGTTGCACCGAGTCCGACGTCACGTTGCTAAAGTTATGCGACCAGTGACAACGACGACGACGAGGACGAGAACGACTCATTTGGTCCTCTCTTATTCGTCTTCATTTTTTCACGATGACAATACGATTTATTTTTTCGAAATCGACGCGTATATATTCTTGCAACAGGTAACCGAGGCTTGGCTACCTTTTTTCGTTCTTTCAATGCCAATGCAAAGATGAACGTTCTAAAATAGTAAGAATAATAGGAATTGGAATTTGTCGGCTTTAGGCAACTGAGAAATGTCGAAGAACGTTTGGGCTCGTTGAGTGACTTAAACTTCGACACGTGACGTCATTCCCGACTATTATCATCGACGATAGATCTCTAGATCTCCGAATGTGTGGTCTTCCTCGTGCGAGCAATAAATGCATTGCATGAACGTTACTAACGAGTCGATGTTTACTCCCAAGTATATTGTATGCACCGTAATTGGTATTACGCAAGTACTACTCGCGCTGAGCTTGATAAACTCTAAGTAAATCGTCGCCTTTCTCCAACGACGACGACGACGACGAAGAAGAATAAGAAGAATTAGAAGAAGCCCTTGATCTAACGATCTTTTACTAACGATCTATGATCGGATTATCGTTTAGTTTCCATACCTTTTTCTTCTTATTATTCTTCTTTGAATCGATTGTTTTAAAAAAAAAAAGAAATTATTATGAATTATTGTTTACGATTTTCCGGATCTCAAAGTTTTTTCTTAACAAATAAATTTCTATTATTACGTGGTATAGTATCGTTGGGGTTTAGAAACGGTCAAATAAAAAGTACTGTAACAATCAAAGTATCGACCGAGCTAAGACAATCGTTCGTTGCATTCGAATCGTTTTAACTAGAATCGTGAGACTCGAGGCAAACGGTTGGAAAACGCCTAAACCGAGTTCTACCAGTGATTTGCCTGGAATGCGCAAAGTCAGGATCCTCGTTGCTTCTCCTTTCGATGCCTTTCCTCGAATTCTCTCTTTCACTCTTTCTCATTTTTCTCCCGTCATTTCCTCGGTTTCATTTCTTACCATTTTACTTAGAACTCGTTTATAATAAAATTAATAATAATTGGCGGAATAATATTGAATTTATTAGATGATATGCGAAAAAGAACGGAAGAACAAAAAAAAAGAAATGATAAAAAGAAAAATTCGTCGAATTCTTTGACAAATTTTAATTATATCGTGGAATAGTTGATATAAAAAAAAAAAAAAAAAAAAAAAACAAGAAAAAAAGGATTCACACGGATGTGGATTTTCTAGTGGATGCAGAGAGTTCACGGTTTCACTGTTATTCTCACTCTCTTTCTCTCGTTTGGCCATATTTCGGGTATACCTACTTGTTGCACAGGAAACTAGTTATGTGCACAATGCACATAGGTGTATATATATATATATATATACGTGTATATGTTCAGTGGTACGTATATAACGACGAGCTGGGTACAGTCAGCATCGACATAGCTCGCTTGGCACAGCCACAAATAAGTGCAACGACCGACAACGAGCCGAAATAAATTCCATTTTACTCTTTCAAAACAAACCGAATTCCATTCTGCCATCCTTCTCTCAATATCGTTTACCTCTTTTCTCCATCGCGTTAAGTCTTCGATATTATTACGGCTGATTTGAACGTCATTTTTTTTCTTTGACAAAAAATATACACGCCGTTTTAAATACAGCTACTACTACGAATAGCCCGAGTAAAAAAGAAAAAAAAAAAAGGAGAAGAAAATAAATCAGCGACATTTATAAACAGATCGAATATTTTAATTGCACGATTTCACCCACGTGCTCGATGAAAAGTGTGTTCTCATTCAGGTCTATGAAACTCGAATGAATTGCGAATGAATGGACAAGGTATAGTTTCGTAGTATTGAACGAGTATTAGGCACATTCGAAATGACTTTGAAAATTTTCGGGGATAACCATATCCATGCTAACAATCCAAAGTGCTGCTTGGTTGTTACCACATCAGCTGTCGCCGGCTGCTGCAGCCGACCTATATACTTACAATTCTCTTATACATACTACACATACATATAGAAAAATATATATAAAAATATATATATATCTATATATGTGTATATATAGACACGTACTATATCTACGTACTATATCGTACGGATAAAGTTTACATACGCTCGGAATAGAAACGTGTAGATGTGTGTATATGTGTGTGCGTGTACCAATACGTTTGCAGCATTCAACGACGGTATTCCAACGGGCTACGCGATATAAACGCCGTTACTACTTGTTGCTCCGTTCCCGGAAAATACGAGGAACCACGGATTTCGAGGCACCAAACGTTTCAATGGAAAATCCCTACGTGTTTCTACCGTGTCCTTTCAACCGTTGTCCTTTTACAAATGCTTTTCTCTTTCTCTCTTTCTCTATGACGCGAAATCTAGATGATATCATCGTTTTCTCTCTATTTTTTATTTTTTTCATACTCAAGCTGTTATTCAATAATAACAAAAGTCTATAAGATAAGTTAGTATTATTATGAAAAATATATATGTTTGACAAGATTTATCTCTCATTTTTTACGATTATTTTTATAACCCCCAGCAATTTTAACCCGCTAATTCTGGGATAAACGTTTAACGGTAGATGTGCACTATAAATTGTTATATTTATTTCAATAAATTTGTACTAGCACCGCGCATTTAACTGCGGTTAGTTTTGGTAAACAACAACAATAAAGTTAATGTTAAATTACATGAAAACGAATTACGATTTTGATTCTCATTAAAAAAAATTAAAACTACCGATACGATTCTGATCCTCCGACGAAAACAATTGAAAACAATTATCACTTTTCGTCATTTCAATTTGAACGGACGATAAAATAAATAAAACAAAAAAAAATAAAAATCCAACTTTTATACAACGGGAGGATTTAGGAGAGAGAAAGTGTTGGAGGATAGTAGTATCATCGGAACGATTCACGATAATTCTACAAAAATCACGAAGCACGAAAATTTGTCGAGCGTTTTGGTAGGATAACTCGACAATGCATGGACGACGAATATACAACGTGCATACAAACGTAGGAGGGCGAATATGAATGCTCGCAAATGGCCCAGCCACGTACACCGAACCTCGATAGTTACACACACACACGTACTTTGGTAGAGAGAGAGTGAGAGAGAGAGAGAGAGTGAGAGAGAGAAAGAGAGGGATGCATGAGAGACGCGAAACGCTGCGTCGACGCTGTACTTTGCTGCAGTTCTATGTCGGCGTCCTATCGGTGAGAAAGAGAGAGAGAGAGAGAGAGAGAAATGGTATGTGGAACACACTCACTCTCGATGGGTCACTCTCACTCTCTCGGGTGAGAGGGAAATTTGGCAGCTGTTTTAAAGCCGGCTAACTGGCGAAACTACCGTACGAACGACCCCTTCCACAATTCTTCGTCTCTTTTTATTCCATGTACTGGGTTAACACGCTACCGTACTCTTCTCTTTCTACCATTCTCTCTCCTTCCACCACCCGTTTTCTCCTCTTTTTCTTCTCTCTCTCTCTCTCTTTATATATATATATCACCCTTCCTTTTCCTTTTTATTTTCCTTTTATTTTTTTCCCTCCCCCTTTTCTCCTTTTTCCTTTTTGTTTTTTTTTTTCTTTTCTTTTATTTTTTTTTATACAACACACACGAGCTTTCGGAAGTTCGGCTTCATTTTCGCTCCACCGATTTGGTTTCTCTCTTTCGACGGTACTCGATTGTTTTCTGGTCGACCGATCGTTTTCGATCGCCAACGGCGTACTCTCTCTCTCTCTCTCTCTCAACGTCGCTTTTGTAAAAGATCGTCGTACTGGCTTATAACTCGTACAAATCACAAAATGGACATACGTACGTTCCGATGGATAAGTTTCAAACTTCGTTGCACGTGCGCTTAAACTAAAAAAAATAGAAAAAAAAAAAATAAAAAAAACAGGGATTTTCGTTTACGACATTTTTATAGCTTTTTTTCTTTTCTTTTTTTTTTTTCTTTTTTTTTTTCTGGTACAATAACGATATTTCTCTTGTTGTACTTTCTTTGAGCAACGAATTTGATTATTTTATTTAATTTTGGCATAACGAAAGGAAATGACTGACTTGTTTGTAAATTTATTAATAAACGCGTTTACGCGTGCGTTTTTCCTGTATGTTTCTTTTTAATTTTTTTTATTAAGAAAACAACGATGTAATACTATTTTACACATAATAGTTATCGTTAGTCACCATTTTCTTTTTTTTTTTTTTGATGTATTATTTAGTAAACGCGTGAATTTAAAAGTATGAACTAAAGTTCAAACTACTTTCGAATGCACGAATGACGCATTGTTTCATTCTAAAAAAAAAAAAACGTCGTAAGGCTTTCGTTAAGATTGAAAATTCAATGAAAAAATGATTAAATTATTATTAAAAAGAAATTTGATTAGATCTTTCAAACTCAAACATTTAACGACCTCGATCGAACAAAATAATAAATTGAATATATATGAATACATATATGTTGAAATAAAATTTGAAAGAGAGAAGGAAAGAGAAAAAGAACAAGAAAAAAAGAAAAAAAGAAAGAAAGAAAGAAAGAACGTTGGTTGGTTATCGTCGAAAAACCGCCGACAGCGGCGAGTTACGAGCGACGAAAAGTTTTGCACGCGTTTGCACGCACGTTGCATCGCCGGCGGATGTGGTACACACACATGCATCCATCCATCCATCCATCCATCCATACACATGCATGCAAGCAAGCACGGACGCACGCATGCCGCCATACATACCACAGAAACTCAGCAAGTTGAGTTCGAGCGCATTGCGAGCGCGAGATGCATGCATGCATGTATGCGTGCGCATCGTTTTCTTCCTTCACATTCTCGTATGCACATGGAACGAGTGAAAGAGAGAGAGAGAGAGAGAAGGTGGACGTCGCTGCATCGTTTGATAGTGTTGGTCGGTCGGTGTGTGCTGCGAAACCGGCCGAACGTGTAGCTTTTTTGCCACACTGACCTGGGTTAACTTGGAGTACAGTGCCGAATAATAAAACCTCCGGAACCACTGATTCCCCTTTTTCTCTTTCCTTCTTCTTCGCTACCCACACACATATATTATGCATATATATACGTATATATAAATATATATATGTTTACAGAGTATATTGGTATATGTGAGGAAAAAGAGAGAAAGAGAAAGAGGAAAGAGAGTGTGGCGTTCATGCACGAAGGAACTCGGTCCGCCCTCCAGCCAAATATAAACTCGTCTTCTGTCCTTGTCCTTCCTTCCTTCATTCTCTGTTTCTCTCTCTCTCTCTCTCCCTACGTGCATCGCTCGCACAAGCACAAGCATCAGCAGCAGCAGCACCAGTAGATATATAAGCCGTTCAAGTATATATATGCATATACATATATTTGTTTATAAGCTTGTGTAAGTAAAATGCACCGAGTGGCACACAAACGATCGAGGAACCGAGGGCAGGGCCACGGTCAGCCGAAAATAGGGCCGCGCCCCGTCGTTCACTCTCTCTTTCTCTTTCCTCTTTTTCTTCGTATTACCCTGGGCTCTTCTATTTACTTGTTTTCTCTCTCTCGCTCTCATTTTCGTTTACTCGTTCCCTCCCTCGTTCGTTCTTCTGTGTGTATCTGTATATGTGTGTGTGTGTGTGTGTGTGTGTTCGTTCGTTCGTTCGTTCGCTTGCTCGCTCGGCTCATTGAGTTTCAATGGCTCCAGAGTTCTATATGAAGCTACAGGCTGATTCACGCGCTACGGATATGGGAGAAGCTGAATATTCGGCCGAGATAATGAATACGAGCGTAGGCGGTACGTTGAGTTTTATTTGACGAAAGCCGATTCGTGTAGAGAGTGAGAGAGAGAGAGAGAGAGGGGAAAAAAAGATGGAGAAAAAAAGGATTTTTTTAGATATGTCTATCTATGCATTAGGTTTTACGGTCTTTCTCTCTCTCTCTCTCTCTCTCTCTCTCTCTTTCTCTCTTTCTCTTTCTATCTTGTTTATTATTCTTCTTTCTTGAAATATTTTTATTTCATTTGCTATACTATAAATTATAATGCAGCAAATTATTGTTTATCGACGATCTAAATGAGATTCGTCGATTAGAAATCATTATTGTTTGTCAGATGTAATAATTGGCGATGATAAAAAAATATTCAAGTAGTTTTTTTCTTTTTTCTCTGTCGTAGATTATAAAAAAGTCTGTTGACGAGAATCATCAGAGAGAGAGAGAGAGATAAAGGAGGGGGGGATTAAAAATGAGTGAACTAGAAATATGAAAATTTTCATAAGAAGGATAAAAAAAGAAAAACAATATAAACGGTTTCGAAATCGATGGGTAAAACTGACTGACTCATCCACAAAGCACAAGCGAATCCGATGTACGGCTCTTCTTCGATAACAATCGACAGAATGGCGTCTCTCTCTCTCTCTCTCTCTCACTCTCTCTCTCTCTCTCTCTGTTTCATATCGCGATACGCGAACTCGAACGCACTCTCGAAAGCCACGCCACGTAGGAGAATCCCTGTTAAAAGAATTTTTCCCTTACTTTTTCGCGAACGCACACACGGGCGCACCTTTATGAAATCTATCTTATCCGAGTAGGAGGATGATATCATGGGGTGGATGGGCGTGTGGCGGGGGAGGGAGGGGAGGTGTGGAGGGTGGATCGGAAAAACGATTTCGTGAACGACGATAACGCGAAAAACGTTCTGGAGATTAATATCGTCGCATTTCCTCGAGAAAAAAACCTCCTGAATCCTTAATAACTGAAAAACCGTCGATATTGAAAAGCGCGAGATATGAATTTCGCTGCTTGGAGATCCAATAAAATCGAGGATTAATCGGAAATAGTTTCATCTTTCTTTCTTCCATTCTTTTCCTTTCCTTTCCTTTCCTTTCCTTTCCTTACTTCCTTCCTTCTTTCATTTTTCATTCGACTATCATCAATTATATTTCACGATTAACATATTTATCATTAATCATCGATGATAATTATTATCCTCGACGTTAACCCCTACCCCCCTTACCCCCTCCCCCTGCCCCGCCCGTTCGTCCCCACGATTCACTTTTGTGACAAAATTATCTCGCGGGGTATTCCGTTAAATAATTATTTTCAATCAATTTAATAAATAACGTTCGATATCACGTGCTTTCACACGTATACGAGAACGATAATAATTATTATATTTTGATTAGGATAGAATTTAAATTACAAAGTCAATCGACGTTTAAAACGTAATTACATCGAGGTAATTTTCACAGATCTCGTTTATACGTTACGCGCATTTGAAATATTTTATACGACAGGTTTCGAATGCGCGCAAACACACGCACACACGCAAGCACACGCGCGCGCGCACACGCAAGCGCGAACGCGTGTGAGTTTTTGCTGCATATTCCTTTGAAATTAATCTATTTTTTGTTTTGTTTATAAGAATTTAAACGTCAATCGGTTTGTAGATAACAAAAACAATGATTTAATAGTAATCCTATCTTTTTTTAGAATTCGCACAATTTTATTATAGAAGAAAATGTTTTCTAGTCGTCATATTGTTTTCATCTATCAGAGTTAAAAAATATCTTTACAAACTATAAAGAACATCTTTAAGATATTATATCCCATAGATCATTGTTTTATCCAAAACTTAAAATGTGTTACCTTATATATATATAATATCATTAAAAAAACAAAATGTCACGAATTTTGTTCCCTCATAAATATTTTCTATTATAATAATAAATGAGTATTCCAGTAAAACTCACCCCAATCGTAAAGAGATCTTCCAAAAACAATAGAGATTATCACCAGAGTTTATCCAATAGCTGTTGGTTATCCAGTCTTAATTAGGTAGAAATAAATCACTCTTAATCTTGTCTAAATGTTCTAAAAAAAAAGAATTCACAAAATTTCGAATTCAGTACACGCACCACATCGTTGCGACGTTAGAAAAATAATTAAACAAAAAAAATTTCACTTAATTTACAACGAATGGAGATAAATTGTTGTTCAAATTGAGACAAAAAAAAAGAAAAAAACAACGTGGGGGAAAGAAAAAGATCTAACTTAATAAGATTTTCTCTTTGTCGTTGTTTGACAAACAAAGAAGTTGTTTTACAATTAACGATGCAAAGAGAGAATAAGAAATGCAGCACTGAAAAAGATACGAAAGGAGGTCTAACAACGATCAGGGTAACGCGGTTAGGCTTGGGATCGTTTTAAACGAGTCCGAGATCAAGGTGATCTTTATAGACAAATTCTCTTCGTTCGCACGCGTTTTCTTCGATTCACCACCGATTTTTACGAGAAATCCTTTTGCGATAGGTCGCGAGAAGGATGAGGAGGAGGAGGAGGAGGAGGAAGGAGGCCTCGGATTTACGCGCTATTTTTCAATGCTTTTTATCGATGCGACGTGCTTGCGTCGTTGCATTCGGACGAGAAGAGAGAGAGAGAGAGAGAGAGAGAGAGAGATAGGGAGAGAAGGAGGGTGGAAGGGAGGGAGAGAGATGCAGATAGGCCGCGAGTTCGCTTCAATGACGCAAACCAAATCTCTCTTCTCGTTCGGAGCAGCAGCAGCAGACTACTACTACTATTATTACTAATGTGTGTGTGTGTGTGTTTCGCGTTTATAATACAAACAAAACAGAGAAATAAAAAACAAAAAAAGTTCTAACAACAAAACAAAAGGGTAGAAGGAGAGAAATAGAAAACGGCAAAAAAAAAAAAAGAAAATCGCATTGTTCTTTTGAAATTCTGATGCGCGAAGAGAGAGAGAGAGAGAGAGAGAGAGAGTGAGCCGCGTATCTTATTAAAAAAAAAAAAAAAAAGAGAGAGAAGAGTACAAAAAAAACCGATTAAAATAATCTTTTTTTTTGTAAATTTTAATACGACGAAAATGAAACGGAAAAAGAGGAGAGAGAGAGAGCACGGTAATCGTCCTTCTCCCTCTCCCACTTCTCCCCCCACCACCCTCGATCTCTCTCACACTTCTTCTCTCTGATTCACGTGAAAAACATTTTTGGAAAATCGAATCGTTTATAATTCGCTTCGTGACAAGAAGAATAAGAATAAGAAGAAGAAGAGGAAGATGATGATGAAAAATGTCACAAGCTGTAACAATCGGGAAACACTTGTTCTCGTTATTATTCTTTTTCGTACGATAACACGATTACGCGCAGGCGCAGCCGCATTTTACGAGCGGGAATTTTGGAGAAAATATTTGTCTTTCACTGTCTCTCTCTCTCTCTCTCTCTCTATGTAGCGATCTATGTAGATCCTCGTCCCTTGTTCTCGCACTCTTAAAAAAAAAAAGAAAAAACTCGTAGCAATTATATATCACCTTTTATATATATATATATATGTATATATATAGTTCCAATGTTTCACAATATAATCACAAAGATTGGGACTTTTATCAAAAACAACACGAGTAGAGACGAATAAAAAGAGAATAATCGAATAATAATATAGATAAATAATAATTAAAAGGATAGAGGGAAAAAGCAAAGAAATAAAATGAAGACAAATCGTAGGAAGAATAAGAAGAAGAATAAGAAGAAGAAGAAAGTAGTAGTAGTAGTAGTAATAATAATAATAAAAAAGATCGTTCGAGATCTGTCGAAAAATACGATATACTAAAATAAATGTTTCTCGGATCGCGAGGTTCTTTTCACTCGTCGCACGATCTCGCGAGGAACGATGTCGCACGCGCGAGCACTCGTCGCACGATGCAGCGGCACCTCCTCCTCCTCCTCCACCACCTCTTCCTCCTTCTCCACCTCCACCTTAACCCCTTCCTCCTGTTCGAACAACGTCGTCACTACCTCCACCACCACTGCTGCACAATATCCCTACCTACCCCTCCTCCTCCTCCTCCTCCTCCTCCTTCAACACTACCTCTTCCTCCTCTCTTCTGCCCTCTTCTTCCTCCTTCTTCCTCCTCCCCTTCCTCTTCTTCGTAGCCGTTCGAACGACGTCGTCGTCGTCGTCGTCGAAGCTACGACGATATTTAGTCTCTATGAAAATGGACGCGTTAAGGCTCTCGCCAGCCAAGTGTAAGAGAGAGATAGAGAAAGATAGAATGAAAGAGAGATAGAGAGAGAGAGAGAGAGAGAGAAAGAGAGCCACGTTGAAAGTGCAGTTTAAGTGGTGTTCGCAAAGCCGATCCGGCAGCTTTGCTTAAAGTGTCTCCGTTTCGGTGACTCGGACAACATGTTGTTTCGTACTGCCCGTCTGCACGTATCGTGCATCCAGATAACACAACGCGCCGATTCACTACCAGCTCACCTCGTTCTCGACTACAGGACGATTCAAATTTACCTATCGACACGCGATATTCTCTCTCTCTCTCTCTCTCTCTCTCTCTCTCTGTTGATCTAAATTTTTTTTTTAAATTTTTTTTTTAAAATCAGGGATTATCTTACAAACGTTACAACCAAAACCTTTGAAAATTTCCTATTAATCATTAATGCAACTATAAATGCACGTGTTCGACAACGTGTTAAATAATAATCGTTTAGGAAATTTAATAGCAGGATTATTGAGGAGACTATATATCGTAATTCCTATTCGTCGAAACGAATGGGCTACGTCAAATTGAAACTTTGAATTTTCTTTTCCTTCTTTTTTTTTTATTGTTTTTACAGGTACGGAAGAGAGATATTTAACGTAATGATAATAATAAAACACGATGGTTCGAATGAATTATGTATCGAGATTGTTTTTTCTTTTGTATATCGTTTTAAGTGAACTTTGTAATCGTCTTCGTCATTATCTCGTTCATTCCAATGGATTTTTTGTGCATAGAGAAATTTATATATGATCATAGATTGTAGATAGATCTTTAATTTTGGAAAAAATAATCATTTTTTTTTTCTTTTTTAACAGCAGATAACTAACTGACTAGTCGTACGAATTCGAAGAATTTAAATTTATTATTATTACGAGGAATCCATCGAAACGAATACGAGAAAAATCATTCTCGGAACTATCTTGCGTTAAATGCGAAACGAGTACTCTCTCTTATCTACGAGTTTCATCGGGATCGTCTCAACGCGACTATCTTCTAAGCAATAAGAGTAACTTTAGTTTCTTTTTTCCTTTTTTCTTCCGAATCCATCTCGTCGAGATAGAAATTTACGATCGTTTTAATCATCTCGGTTTTCTCGTAGTCAAAGTTTTGCAACGAGTCCAACGAACAGTTTTAGGATTTTTCTACCAATTATTAATAGATCCGATCGATTCCACTCTCGTCAAAAGATGACAGAAACGATGATTAATCTTCTCCCTCCCCTCTTCCATTCCCCCTCTTTTTCTCTCTTTTCGACTCGTCTCGTCTAGTAAGATAATTTTCCTCGATTTTGTAATTCGATATCGTTAATTCATTGGGACACACAAATTACCCTTACCACTTTTTCGATATGTAATTAGAACAAAAAATAAATGAACAAATAAAGTATAAAAAAAGATAAGATCGAAACTCACTATTCGTATTGATTCTTCATCGATTAATCGATCAATAGATCTTTATCGATCTTATCTAACAATAAGTTATTTCGATACTTTCGAAAATGCGTGTACGATGGTAGACTTGTCTTATCTTCTCTCTCAATTCGGGTTTACTTAAAAATCGATTAAAATTTCTTACCGATCGATCGATCGAACGAACGAACATTCATCGATAATACTCGTGAGACGAAAATACGAACAATGTCATTTCTTTATGTTTTTATTAGACGCGTTGTGGCGAGGAGAGGAGGAGAAGAAGGAAAGAAAGAAAAAATGATTTATTCATTTTTAACTCGAACCAAATAAACATACCTTTTTCTTTTTTGTTAAATATACGCAAAATAATTCCTGCGTTTTAACAAACGGTACGAAGAATAATATATTTTTTTTCGTTAGGATGAAAGAGTCAATAAAAAATTTATATTTGCGTGCGTTCGAGTCGTGGATTATCGAAAAAAAATAAAAAAAAGAAAACAATAAAAAAACAAAACGGCTGTCGTTACTTGGAGTATTTTTCGGCGATAAGATTTCGGCGCGTCGAATATAATTTAGAAAATGAGTGAATTTTACCGTGGTATCCCAGTAGTCGTTGTCGTTGTTAGTAGTAGTAGTAGTAGTAGTAGCTGGGTCCTCGCGAACGTCGATCGTATTCTTGACGTAAGGCCGATTAATGGAATTCTATTGAGAGTGAGGCGAGCGTCATTGGCCGGCCGTCCGAGAGACGACCTTATCAGCGTGCTATTTTGGCGGCCGATAACGTCACTCGAGGCTACCCGAAGCGTCCGTCGATCGTCCGACGACGGCTGCCAGGTGCAGCTTGTGAATTTCGTCGTTCCGTCGCGATAAACCATACGCACTTATACATACATACATACATACATACATACATACAAGTATAATACCAGCGAAATGCACTTTCCTATTCTCTTTCCACCACATCTCTCTCTCTCTTTCTCTTTCTCTCTGTACAACCAGTTGCACGAGAGTTTATCCAATGATAAATATAGAATTTTGTTTGTACGTTAAATATATTCCAAAATATAGGAAAACACTTTCGCGTGAATTTTTTCCAAAACGAACAACCGAAAATTCTAACCAAATTTCAGAGGATTCTAAAACGAAGTTGCGTAAGTTTATTGATTGGTCCATTGAACTCTCTCTCTCTCTCTCTCTCTCTCTCTTGTTCTCTTTGTTATTCCATACATCTTTCTCTTTCTCTATGGAATTTCCAAATATTGAAAACCTTATCAAAGGTGAATCGCGCGATAGACGAGCATGAGTGTTGCACGTAAGCGTACGCGACAGAGTCGCGACGTCGGGGTAAACGAACTCTTTGTTCGCTCGAGCGGGGAGCAACCGAATTGCGAGTACCCAAGTGCATCCGACGATAACGATGCACGATATCGAGCTCCTTTTCCACGAACGCAGTCTCGTTTCGCAGTTCGCCTTCCGAGAACTATTTCGTCGATAACGTTCTCGACGTTTTGGCGACTTGCTACTAAACCCGTCAAATAATCTACCATATTTTTCTTTTCTTTTTATTATTTATTTTCTCTTGAAATTTCATTACACGACCCGCCCTCCCCCCCCAACCCACCCCACCTAATTCATCTGCTTTCCGTCTCTCTCTTTCTTCCTCATTATCAGTGTCCCACGTTAAAAGTTAATCTCTTTTTGGCACGTAATAAAGCTGCGCGTCTTTCCCCCCTTTTCTTTTATTTTTATCTTCTTATTTACCCAAACAATTCATATTTATATTCGTTTACTTTAAATTCGACGTACTCATATAATATTCGTCAATGGTTTTTTTACTATCTTTGTTATTTCTATTTCTTTTCTTTTTTCTATTCTCTTTCGTGTTACTCGAGAGAGAGAGAGAGAGAGAGAGAGATTACGTTTTATTATTTTTAATAATTTTATTTTATAACGCGAGATGGGAAAGATGCTGCGCGAATTGATATTATCCCATGGTTTAACGTATAAATACGTATTCGCGTATATTCTAAGGTGAAGTCGATTGATAGCATAGTCGTTTGCAAAGCGAAACACGCCACGTTAAATAATATTGTAGTCATCGGCAACAGGTGCCGTTGACTGAAACACAAAACCGTCAAGTGCAACGTAGATAACTCATGGAATAACTTAATTTCGGCGTCGTTCAAGATAAACGCGGTTATCGTTCGCTGACACTCTCAATGCGGTAACCGTCGAACGAATCGGTGTCGTGTCAGGCTAATCGACGTTTTCTGTCTTTTTCTTCCTTATACTTCTTTTTAGATAAGAAATAAATGTTCCAATAGGTTTTTAAACCCATTACAATTACAGATATATATATATATATATATGTGTGTAGATATGTAAGAATAATGAACATTATTTTTCTTACTTCTTTTTCTTTTTCTTCTTCTTCTTTGATTTTAAATTTCGAAGAGAAAGAGTCCTAACGGTATCGAGGACGAGTGCGCGTAATTGATTAGTTTTATAATGAGGAAAGTATGAAATATTCCGATATCGTTTTTCCAACTATTCGAATCTATCGAATGAATTTTCTCTCGTGTTGTTATCCTCTTTCTTTTACCGAGGGTGAAACGTGTGCTAGAATCTCACCAATTCGCATGTACCGACTAATCTAAGTTACTCGGAGATTTTGCTTTAGTTATGTACACGCACGCACGCACGCACTCATGAAAATACATACATACATACATACATACACACATACATACATATACCGGTTACGCAGGTTAACGTGTCACTCGGATGCCCCATTACTATGGAATATGTCGTAAGTATACGGATTCCGGTCTTGGTAACAACCTCAAATAATAAACTTTCCCATTTTCAGATATCGCTGAATGAATTCTCGATAATGAAAAAGATTTGTTGTTGAAGAAAAAAATAAGAAAAAAAAGAAAAAAAAAGACGGAAGGATTGAAACATGCGAAAATACAAAAATAAAAATAGCGTACAAAAGACGATTCTTTCGTACGTTTTAATTGAAAATAAAGATGACCCGAGGAATACAGGTTCTGGAGTAGATAAAGTCGTGACGACGATGACGACGATGACGATGACGATGACGACGACAACGACGAAAAGGTAAAACGGTAGGAGCTGTACCGGTAGAGATGCTAATGTCGGCCTTGTGCCACATACTCGTGCTCGTACACCGACGTTCTCGCGTGCATCTGTGCAAGTAGGAAGAAAAAGAGATAGATAGAGAGAAAAACAGAGAGAGAGAGAGAGATGCATTCGCGCAAAACGCGTTACACGCACCCAAATGCATTCATCCTAGCATTAACTCGCGTTTTCTCTTTCCGTTCCACGCAAACGTCCATCATCAAAAAATCAAAACCATTTTAGTTCAGATTGATTTTTTTTCCCATTTAATCGATATATATTATTGTCATATATAACAATTCGAATATTCGTTAGAAAAATTGTGGATCTATCTAATATCGCTAGATCGAACATTTATTAAACAAAGATAGTTTTCATATAGTTTCAATCATAGACTAATGTTAACCGTTTCGCAAGTCATATCTACCCTTTTTTTTGCTCATTTTCTCTCTCCAACATCCGTCAAAGTGATCTCTTCCTCCCAACGTCCCTGGTCCTAGCAATAAAGGTTCCCCCCTCCCCCTCCCCCTCCCCCTGTCCCCTGCCCCCCACCCTACTCGCTCCGTTTGCATTAATTATACATCGGCTCGATGGTATTGCACGCGCTCGAGAGCTCGATCGTGCTCGATCTTACGCAAGGTGATCGAGACCATGAATCGTTAACATAAGCTGGCTGCTGCTGCTGTTGCTACTACTACTACATTTTTCTTGCGCAAACGAATATTTTTGTTACGCGCCATTCTCCGTTACGTAACGTGCCAAAGTCTCAAAGTTTCCTTTCGGAGATTTGAAGAGAAAAAAAAAGGAAGGAAGGAAGGAAAAAGTGCAACGCTTATTCGATTAGAAAAATTAGAAGAGATCATTTAAAAGCGAATAGAAATAGAATGACGGAGGCGGTTGGATCGTTAAGAAATGAATAATAATAGCCGATTATAAAATCATCAATGTTGTTTTCTATTAGGTTTATCCGTTCCCTCTAAAGTATAGATCGGGGGATAGTAGCAAAGATTTTTTCGCGGTTCGTCATTCTTCGAACGCGAAAAGCCTTGACTTACGTAAACGCTCAACGATCGAGACACTCAACGTTTGCGTCGTTGGCATAATCTTGGCGAGCTTTTTGAAGGGGAACCAGTAAGATAGGATAGATAGTTTTCCACACCTATGTAACTACTATTACGATGGCTATGCTTATTCCGTCTGATCTTTCAATTGGTTGTTGTTGTTGGTAAGTTATCGATAGATATGTAAGATAGAACGTTATTTCATCTAATATATAAGATAGTATACTAAAGAAGGTTATAGATAGGTCCACGGTATTATTGCTTAGGCTAGTGGAGTGCCGAGTGTCGCGCGAAAATCGTTTGAAAAACTGGCTGTCCTAGAAACGGACCGACCAGTCAGTGGCACGAACCGTTCTTGATGTACACGTACACTTACTCACATGCATGGTTTAATGTTATAGCCATCTTGCGATCTCTCCTAAATCATGGAATTCTAAGGATTTCTCTCATCGATCGTGTCTTATATGAAAATATTTCTTTTTCCTTTTTATTTTATTTTATTTCAAATCATTTTTAACGGAGCATTTGGTTTTTATTTTATCGATTGGACGTTACGAACAAATCACGTTAAATCGTTATTGTTAAATTACTTTTTGTCGACCCAAAAAAATGTAATCGATCTTGTTATCGTTATTTTATCTTCTCGATTGAAATTTTGTTAAATGTATTTTTGATAGAGGATAGAAAATATAGCCTAATCGTTTGGTAGGATCGAAATACGAGGACAAAATCGTAACACGAAAGCAATTACTGTTTATGACGCGTATTTTTTTTTTTTTTTGTCAATATCGTCTTGACCATTAGACTGGTTAGGAAAAAAAGAAAGGAAAAATTGTAAAAAAGAAATAGTGGAAAAAAAACTGGAGGAACAGGATTTATGAAATAGATGGAGATATAGAAGAAGGAACGTAACCGAGTATAAACTACGTTCTTCTAGCAGAAAATTGCATTTTCTTCGATCAGATATTGTTCATGATCGAACGAGATCATATCATCTTTGTACTTTCATAGATTATTCTTGAGAGAAACTAGTCAAAGATATATCGAATCATAATAATAGTTACAATCTTGGACGAAATTACGAACGAATCTTTACCGAGATCAAAATTTCTATGATTCGATTTATAAAAAAGAGGAAAAGAAAAGAAAAACGTCATTACTGTAACGCGACGACAAATAATGCATCCAACACTTTGGAAGAATCGGAAAAAATTGCTAAACGCATTTGCAACATATTGCAAATCAGCCCCGTCATATTTTCTACCGTTCAAGTTCAATATTAATTGTTGGTCAACGAATAATTATGAACGAACAAAGAAAAATCTAATTAACGTCTAATCATTCGATACGAGACAAAACAATATCAATCGAATCGGTAATACAAATATTTTCTTTTTTTTTTGTTTTCGTTAATTTGAGTACGACATACTTTAATAGCATCATCGATAAAACACGTATATCACTTTACTCAAACTCTCATCGTACCTTACAGGTAAACGCATACATCGCGAAGTGACGAGTTTTCTTAATTAATTATTATTCTTATAGTTTCTTTCTATGGCTCGTGTGTTAAACGTACGACCGCTAAAGGGACGACCGCCGAATCGAATTCTTGCGTTCAATGGAATGAATCGATTATATTCATTCGATCGCGAAACATTTCTATAGACATACATATATACCTACTTTAAATACTTCAAATACAAAGATCTTTTCTAACCGATCGACTACAAACGATATCCAAAGAGAAGAAGAAGAATAAGAAGAAGAAGAAAAATAATAAAAAAGTAGATAAAACGCGCGAGAAGATTTTGAATTTCGATAGACGAGAAGGTGAAAAAAGAAAATTACAAAATAAAAAAAAAAACAAAAAAGGGAAGAATAAGGATCTGTTCCTGAAATTCTTTGCTACGATCTTACTTACACTCGAAGGATCGAGGTGACCTCGCGAGCTTGATCGATCGGCACGATCGTCGTCCTTGAAGTGGTCGTCGTCGTCTCTCCCTCTCCTCCTTTTCCATCTCTCTCTCTCTCTAACTGACGAGGGGAAGGAAGGAGGAAGAGGAGGTACGAGAGCGAGAGTTAGAAGGCTCCTTTGTCGCTTCGGATATCGCGATGGCGGTTCTGGCATTCGGCTGACGACGATATATGTCTAAGCAAGATGGCGCTCTTTGGTTAGATCGTCTAAACGACCATAAGTGAGGGAGCGAGAGAGAGAGAGATAGAGAGAGAGAGAGAGAGAGAGAGAACGATTTGAAGGCACTTGGAGGCCGCCCGGTTCCAACTCGCATTAGAGAACGACGATCCAACATTATTACTCGCATAAGCCGCGTGATTCTACGGGCATCCGCGTAATAAATCCGTTTGCGGGACGATTTCTAATACGTCGTCGTCGCGAGTAGCACCCTCTTTCTTTCTCCGTCTTTATCTCTATCTCTTTTTAAGCCTCAGGCCACGTCCATGGAATCGAATTCCACACTTTACGTTTACTTGCTTAGATCGTCCCGTTACGGAAATTAATCTGTAATCGATTTTAAGACGGAAGGAGGATCGTTCGTTCGTTCGTTCGTTCGATCGTTCGTTCGTTCGTTGAAAAAAAAATTCTTTGATTGGATTCTATATGCCGGGGTAGAAATTTCATTTTCCCATTTACTTTTCTTTCTTTTTCTTTTCTTTTTTTGTTTTTTCGTTGTCGTTTATCTAAATCGATTAGGTTGTAGTTGACTTTCGTAGAACGTAACGGTACTTTGCTTGTTTACTCGGCGCATAAGATCAGGATTTTGATGCGTTCATTGAGAATAGTAGTAGGTGGGCATGTTATTTGTTTTCCATTTTCTTTTTTTTTGCAATAATTATTTAAAAAAGAATGATTTAATTGTTCCGACGAGAGATCACGCGGGAAACGGGGTCCTGGCACTCGCTCACTTTGCTTTCTTTCTTTTTTCGAAGCGCATGAGCGAGTGATATAAACAATGGGAAGATGGGACACGGTACTAACTCCGAAGGAAGAGACGAAGGAAGGTAAGAGGAGGAGTAGGAGGAGGAGGAGGAGGTGGAAGATAGGGCCGACCGACGCGTGTCCCCTTTTTATTTTTAATCTACGCTTTAAATCACGGAGCCGCGCACTCGCGACACGCGTCCGACGTTCGTGTTATTCGCAAATATCGATTCTGAAAAGCGCCAAACAATGGCGCTTATTTTCTGTTTTCAATGCCCATTGTGTTGGCCGCGACTGGCCAACAGAGCGAGTATACTTCCATCCCCACCTCCACCTACACCTCCACCTCTTTTTTCTCCTCTTCACCCTTCGCTCGTTCATTCCCCCCCCTTTCTACCCTCCTCTTGTCCTCGATCGAATGTCCTACGGAATTTGTACGTCGCCTTGAGGGACCTCTTCGAATCATCGATCCGAATCGCTATGCATTCTCCACCTCCTTCCTATCAAGTATAATCAAGGGAGGAACGGACGGGGGAGGGAAAGTGTTGTCCCGATGATAAACACGAATCATTATTCTCCGATTATTTTCTTTTTTCTTCTTCTTCTCATCGGCTAACATTTTTTTCGTCGATCTTCCCATTTGAGTTACCCCACAGATAATTGAGGATAATTCTTCTTATTTATTCGATTAATTCATTTTATCTATTAAATCAAATAACACGTTTATCTCAACATATTTTCACTTCACAATGTTGCGCTGAATGAAAGAAAAAGAATCAACTTTTTTCTACAAAAATCTTAATATTATATTAAGTGAAGTAGATATTTGCAATGGGATAGATTCAAAATGCGATATAATAAATGTTTTTTTTCTTTTTCTTTGGAGTATACACCATCAAGTTAACTCCGTAAAAAAATCATCTGTATGTATTTCGTATATATACAATGATAATATCAATATATCTTCTGAATCATGATTTGCTACATCTGTCAAGTATTCTATCTACATATTTTTTACTTGCCCTCTTTTTGTAAATTTTCTATTAATAGGTTTCTATATATATATACATATCGTAAAATAAAAAAAAAACTGGCGTGTGTAATTATGTACGCACGTAAGAAGTTATACTTCTTTGCCGTACCAGAACGAATATAACCTCAATAACCTCAAAAATAACTTAAAAGAAACTTCAAAGAAAAGAAATAACTTAAAAAAAAAAAATAATTATATATATATAAGAAAGAATAAAAAAAACTGGTGTGTGTACTTATGTACGCACGTAAGAAGTTATACTTCTTTGCCGTACCAAAACGAACATAACCTCAATAACCTCAAAAATAACTTTAAAAAAAAACTTCAAAGAAAAAAATAACTTAAAAAAAATAATTATTATCATATATATATATAAGAAAGAATAAAAAAAGAAAAAGAAAATATCAAAATATAAATATCAGTCCACACTAAATATAAGAGAGATATATCGAATTACTTCACGCATCAACTGCCATGGCGCGGTTACAGCATTAGTTCTCGCTTCGATCATTTGAGTAAAGCAGCGCTGAGTTCGATTAGTATTTGGATGGGTGACCCGCTTGAGAAAAAAGGGGGGAAGAAGAAGAGAAGACAACTTCATGCCGTATACCTGAAATCGCTTTGCCGCGCGTCGTAAATACCGACAAACTTCATGGTGTCGTTTTTCCAGACGCTCGGAACAAAATCACTTCCCATTACATTTTCCCCAATGCGCCAAAAGAAGTATAACTTGAATAAAATAAAATATAGGAATAGTATATAAAATAAATCGAGTTCTAATCGATATACTAAGAGTAGTATATGAAAAAAAATCGATCGAAAGAGTAACTTGTTTTGTGGAACGGTGGTGAGATTCTCTTCTTTGTCAGTCGTTAAAACCGGGTAGAGTAACTTCGCTCGATCTCTTCGACATCTTTGACCTTTGACAATTGCCAACTCGCGTCACCGGGATCGTAGAGATCGTAGTATATCTAACGTTCGCTCCTTATTTTCAAGACTGCATTTCTCATTGGCAATTCTCTCCACGATCTTAATGGCTATCGTTAAATGTTGTTGAGAATCAATCGAGTTTTACAGATCCGAGAGAGAACCTGTCATTCAAATTTGCACTTTGCTCCTTCCGTTTACTTTTAACATTATTAATAACCTTCTTTTTCTATCATATTATATCACGTAATAAATACTTTGAACAAATCAATAAGAGAGTTAAACGCGTATGGAGAATTATTATCATACGAATTTTGATACATTGGCTTTTATTTTTCCAATCGATTCGATGAATACCCTAGAGAAGGATTTTATTCTAGCGTAAGGTTTTTTTTCTTTTCAATGTTTTTCTTAATTATTACTAGATTTATCTACGTCGATATGGTTTTACTATAATACATCGACGAATGAATGCGAATCAATCTCTGTCGAGGTGTTTTAAACGGCGAGTTTATGTCTTAGTTGCGTGGTAGTCAAGCATTAACGTTGCCGACCTGTCACCGTTCCTTCCTTTTTCCCTTCCCCCCCACTCTCTCTTCCTTTTTCCTGATATATCCTTCAGTTATCTTCTTTTTCGTATTGGCAAATATCAGACACGTTACGTTAAGTTTACAAAAAAAAAAAAATAACAAGAAAAACAGAAGAAATTGATGTTGCATAAATATTTTCTATGCACAACGACCCCATAAATTATTCTCAACTATTTGAAACGTTATTTATAATTGTAAAAAATAAAAAAAAAAAAACGAAGGACGGATCATCGAATGAGAAAAAGATATGAATCTTTCGAAAATCGAGGAGAGGGAGAAAGAGAAAGAGAGAGAGAGAGGACAAAAGTAAAGAAGGAGTTCAACCGAGTTAGAATTTGCGAATGCACGCTGGCACCGTAAAGTCAAAGTGAAAGTGCAGCGGACGCGAACACCGAGCTTGCTTCGGCGTTGGTTAGCGCGGAACCTTATGACCTTGTCCTAAATACTGCGACTGACTGGCGAGCTCGCACCTGGACCGGTATCGTCGATGATGCCAGGGCGTTCGTCCTCCTCTACTTTTATGCAGCCTGTGAACGTTTTCTCAAATTAATTATATTTTCTCATTATCTAACGGGCCAATATACAATTTTGTCTATTGTCATAAATTATGAATATCTCAACGATATAGGTAAGTATTTTTTCGGGTTAATCAAAAGTTCGCGCGTTTTTATATTAATATTTACAAAGTAAATTTTACAAAAAAAAAAACAATTCATTACGCGCAGTTTCAACGCCAATAATTGCAAGTGAACTTTCGTATTCACCCTAATGTACAATCGAATGCAAAAATGCATGCGATAATTCGTATATTATATTATCTTTTTTTGTTTTACTTTTACCTTTGTTCTCCGCGAAAGCAGCTCTCGTCTTTCTAATATCGAAGAAAAATAATAAAAAGTACCTAAGCGTATTTTCGGGTTAATCAAAAGTTCGCGCGTTTTTGTATTAATATTTCCAAAGTAAATTTTACAAAAAAATAAGAAAAAAAACAATTCATTACGTGCAGTTTCAACGCCAATAATTGCAAGTGAACTTTCGTATTCACCCTAATGTACGATCGAATGCAAAAATGCATGCGATAATTCGTATATTATATTATCTTTTTTTGTTTTACTTTTACCTTTGTTCTCCGCGAAAGCAGCTCTCGTCTTTCTAATATCGAAGAAAAATAATAAAAAGTACCTAAACGTATTATTATTTTGCCGAAGAAGAAAAGGTTCGTACATAGCCGAGAAGCAATTCAGGACGCAAAATGGCAAAAGCAATGCAGCTTCCGGCAAGTGTCGCAACGCGGACAGTAAAAAAGATGGTTAAGAGAAGTGGGGGAGAGGGGGAGGGGGGAGGAGGAGGAGGGGGAGGACGAAAAAGAACGATGAACGAAGACGACGAGGAGGACGACGAAGGAAGTAAAGTAAAGAAGGAAGGATCGATGGATTCAATTTTTTTACGACTCTCTGGCGCGAAAGGTGGGTCGTGAAATTTTAACGGGCTTTCTTCCCTTCCTTCTTTCCTTCCCTCCCTTCGAACGACGTCCTTCTCGGATTCCTCCCTGAAGGATTGTAAGCGTCGAGAGAGATCTCGCCCCGTTTATTATAAGATCCTCTCTTCTCTCTCTCTCTCTCTGTCTCTCTCTCTCTCTCTCTCTCTCTAGTCAACGGTGACGTATATGTATACCGTTCGTACTTATGGCATAAGGATGCTCGCACAGCGATACTTTTATTTCTATACTTTCTTCTCGTATCCGATTTTTACTGCGTTTGACTGCGAGGTCTTTTTTTCAAAAAAAAAAAAAAAAAAGACGATAGGAAAATTTTGCAACTCACCGAACTACAATTTTCGACACCAGTGTGATGTTAACGACGAATAAAACAAAACCAAACAAAACAAAACAAAACAGAAAAATAAATTAAATTAATATTCACGAACGTGTTGTGTGTAAAACGTTACGAGAGGAGGAACGGGGGGGGGGAAAAGATGACTTTTTTGTTCGTAATCGTTAACATCGAAAATGGCATAGAAAAATCGTCGAGTTTCAATCGAGTTTCTGTCTTTATTTTCCTTTTTTTTTCTTTTTTCTTTTCTTTTAAGCACAAATATCGCATCGCGGGTATCGCGTAGCGATCTTGTCTTGTTGGACTTGGAAGTAGTCGAAGAGGGAATCGTAGAAAAGACGGTGCGGATCGGGCAATTAAGCGAGACCGGTGCCGCCGATCTTTGTCTCCTTTACAATCTCGACGCAATTAAATCAGATATTTCAGGCGGCGCCGTTTATCGCGATTCCACGAAAACTGCACATCGGCGCGACCGGTCGTGTACGATAAAAACCGGGCCCTATGGTGTACCCCCTTCCCTTCTGCTGCCCTCCCCCCTCTGACTATTCCTAGCCCTTCGATTTACCCGATCGTTTTTCTTTTCAAGATTCTCGATCCACGATTTACTCTTACCTCTCTCATTCTCTCTCTCTCTCTCTCTCTCTCTCTTTCTTTCTCTCCTATTGGTCTTCCTATAGTTATACGATAGAAAAAGAGATCGATGATCGATTCTCGCAATTAGATTTTTACGCGCACACACGCACACACACACACAGACACATACACAACCCATTATGTACGAATAAATATATGTTGACGAATGGGAAAAAAACAAAAGGTTTTGCTATGTCTTTTAAAGCAACAGCAAACCCTCATGGCTTGGGACAAAATGAAATCCGCGTTACAACAACAACGATTGAAAAATCATATCTACCAATCCAAGCTGTCTTCTCTCTCTCTCTCTCCCTCTCTCTCTCTCCCACTCTTTTTCGTTCGCTTTGTTATCGAGTTAAGGTCTGATAGTGAGCGTTGGTTCGTTCGTTGAATTCATTAGTATGAAAACAATAAAGCTTTGCATTAAAAACAGGTTGTTAGTCGTTTCGACTTTTTGATCGATTAATTTTACATTAAATGAATGGTCGAGAGAATAATATCTCTCCAATGTTTCTATTTTTAAATAAATCAACAAAAACAATGACTTGTTTTGCGCGTCCAAAGTACTTGATTAAAGAGTGATAAAAAGCAGAAAGAAATAGAGGGAGAAAAAAAATCAAAAGGGGTAGGGAAAGAGAATAGGAAAAAATTACAAAGAGAATACAGACAGAGAGAGAGAGAGAGAGAGAATAATAATAATAATTTGCATGGTTTCTCTAAAAAAAGATAATCCTCCTCCTACGTCTCCCCATCCAACAACGACACTACTCCATTTTCTTTCGTTAGCTATGAATAATAGATTAAGAGAGTTAGCTTATTAGGCGGCCCCGTCCAAGTCTTCTGTCGACCGTCAAATGTTAGAACGTTCTAAAATGGCGGTCTCACCAAGGCCAGGCCATGTTTTTACAACGACCGGTTTAGAACAGACCAGAGACCGCAATTGCGTTCGCCTTCTCTGCTCGAGGAAGACGTCCGTGTTGTCTTCGTCGTTGTCGTCGTCGTCGTCGTCGTCGTCGTTGTCGTCGTTGGTGTCGTCGGTGTCTTCTTCGTGAGGACCCAATCACGATCGGAGACTATCCAAACCGGTCGACCAATCGAAGCGACCGAAATCCGTGAACACGAGAGACTCTCTCTCTCTCTCTCTCTTTCTGTTGCTTGCTTTCCCGCCTCTCTTTCCTCATCCCGTCTTCCTCTTTTTCATCGAATCAACAACATCGACTACTATTTTCTCCTTCTCTCTTCCGCGAACTCGATCGAGACGCATTTTCTAATCCGTGATGAGAATCTTCGATGAGAGATCGATCGTTCGATCGATCGATCCTATACAATAATAAAAAAGAAAAAAACAACAAACCTACGATAGATTTATTTTATCGATCTATCCCAAACGATTATGTCGGATTATTGTTTATCATTGTTTTAAATCATAAATTAATATACGTAACATATATATATATATATTCGTTAATTTCATCATAGAATGGGTATATGGTTTTATTCTAATCAAAATGTTGATAGCTTTTTTTCTTTGACAAAAAAAATCTCATCGTGATAAATTATTTAATACCTCTTTTTTTTAGGGAAGAGGGGTGGGGGGCTGGGAATAATTTGAAAATATTTACGCGACGTAGGATTTAATTGGAAAATTGTTCCTCCTCTCTCTCTCTCTCTCTCTCTCTATTTTTATACTAAATCAAATTCCTTTAGGTAAAAATGGTGAATCGAAAACCCTGTCGGAGTGGAATTCTCGAAAAGGACCGAAAAACCGCAAAGCTACTCGACGATGAACGGATCTCTTTTCCTTCTTCTTCTTATTATTCTATCCTCTTCTTCTTCTTTTTCTTCTTCTTCTTTCTACGAAGAAGAAGAAGAAGAAGAACACCGTCGCAACCGGATTCGTGACATTTTCTAATCCACGATCAAAGTAGTGTAGAGGTTTGGTATATTCGCAGTTAACTCGCCTAACGCGTCGAGTGCGCGATCGAAGTCGATACGAAGGCGAAATCGAATACGTTTCGATATACGTAGATTTATTCTAGGATCTTGCGCGCTTAATAATGAAATATGATACGCCTAACGATGATATCAAACATTGTATAGAATTACTGTTACTTTTATATACATTTTTTTTCTTTCTTCCTTTTTTTTTCTCTTTTTTTTTTTTACCGACCAAAAAATTACGTACAACATAATTTCGTTACGTTCGATTCGGAAAAAATTCTTTTCTCTCGTGGCATCATTGGGAAAAATTTCGACGAACCTTTACCTAACCCACCCCGCCTACCCCACCTCCCAACCCTTTAATTATTAAATCATCTCCGTCATTATTTTTTAAATTTTATTATTTATTTTTTTCCTTTCTTTCTTTCTTTTATTCATCGCGATACACAAAACAACAACAAAAAAAGAGGAAAAGAAAAAAAAAGTAGCATTTGGTTTAGTAATACAAACATTCGGGCCGCCTATTGTTACTGTTGCATTACTATTATTATTATTATTATCATTATTATTATTATTATTATTATTATTATTATCATTATTATTATTATATATGGTCGTCATGCGAAATAAACGCTCGAATCAACGCTAGACGTTGGCCAAGTGCTATCAAATTAATCGAAAAATATACGGTATAACCGATTCGATGATTTGGCGAGCGCATGCCGCTTCAATAACCAGTTTTATCGATGGATTTTTCGCGTTTATTACGCTACCGCCTCTATTTATTATCCGCACTTTGTCGTTTCGATACAAAAATGAAGGTAATTTTAATAACGCCGCGTTCGATTCTTCTCTTTTTTTCTCCCCGCCTCCCCTCCCCCTACCCTCCCCGCTCTGTTGCATGCATGCGCTCGTATGTTGTTTTTTTTTTTTTTTTTTTTAATATTTTCACCTTCCCCAATACCGGAAGAGAGAGAGAGAGAGAGAGAGAGAGATGGTTGGTTATTAAAAATATTGTCGGATCGTTCGTAATAACGTTACGAATGAACAATAAATTGAGTTTTTTTACTCCCCCCCCCCGCGCCACCTCACCCCACCTCACCCCGCTCCCCCAATTTACTTCTTTTTCGTCGTTGTCAAATTTCATTGATGATAATATTTGGTAACGCGTTGAAAAGATATTTTTTATCCTCCGCGCTTGTTTTTTTTTATTTTTGTTTTTGTTTCTTTACGGTTTATAATATTGACATTATTTGTTAGCAATTAACGAAACACATTTTTTATATGCGTAATACACGTCTTTACGATCTTCAAAAGAGGTATATTAAATATTCTAACAATACGGTTGACATTATAAACAGTTTATTAATTCTCACCAGTCGGTTAAACGACGGTAAGTGATTTTTCATACGCGTGTTTGTTTAATTTTTCTCTTTCTTTTATATTATACTTGTCAGATTTTCCTCGTGTGTAGTAACATTAATCAATTACAGAAGGAATCTTTACATCTTTTATTCTCTCTCTCTTTCTCTATCCTCTTGTTTTTTCTTTTTCTCGGATTCGTCTTATCGGACGAATACTCGTGAGCAAAAGTAAACCGATAAGGAAGGCGCTGATACGCGTTTGTAGAAAAAAAAAATTAAAAAAAAAATAGAAATAAAATCAGTTCATTCTTACGTTCGGCTACTAATAATTGTCGTTAAACAATATTGTAATAAACAAAGATAAATGTGAAAGAAAAATGTCCGTGTCGTCAATGGTAATAAAAGGGTTTTCGTTTTTAAAAGATCACGAATCATAATAATTATAATCGATTCTTTTAAACAGCGAAACGAATTAGGTGAGTTAGTTAAGCAATCGTCGGTGTTTAGAATACAATCGTTTGCACGACTCTATTGTCTCGACGATGAATCGATATTGAATGTAAGATGAGACAACGATGGAAAATTAATACCATTAAAAATATCGATTCGAGAAAAAAAAAATATAAGTCTCCGATGTGAAATAATTCTTACGAATAATTATAACTCATTGGACAAATATGTAGAAGAAATGAATGACAAATTGTTGCATTGCATTTTTTCTTATGAATTATGAATCTTCTTATTTACTCCAGCCCCCCTCACCTTACCACCACCACTACCACCACCATTACCCGTTTAAATCATCGCAATTAAAAAATCTCGCAAGTTTGAAGTTTTTTTATTTATCTTTTTCATTAGATAGAAGAAAAAAAAAGAAGAGAATAAAATAAAAATAAGGAAGAAATAACTTTTGCAATAGGTTGCGTATAAAAATACGATATGAGTTTTAAAAATATCGATGATAATTTTGATCGATAAGGGAATATTATCATGAAATGTTTTTTTTTTTTTAGTATTAGTTGTTTTAAAAGAATTTCAAGGAAAAATCTAAAGACTCGATGAAACGGATCCAACAACAACGATACACACAGTGAAAGAGATTCTAAGATCGAGTATCCGTTCGAGCACACACGGAGAGTGAAAGAGAGAAAGATAGAGAGAGAGAGAGAGAGAGAGAGAGAGAGAGAGAGAAAGAAAGAAAGATAGACTCTAGTCAACGTTGTCCTTGTAAATTCTAATGCTAAATCCGTCTCTCCGAACCTCTCTCTATCGCGTTTCGAGCAAACGATTGGAATGTATTAGCAATGGGTTTTAAGAACCTTGAAGGCATCGACCACGTTTGAAAGTAAGCTGCGAACAATTTCCTACTCGCCGGCAAGTCGCCGTCGTGCAGCAACAACGATCGCCCGGTTAGGATAATTGCATTCGAATGATTATTCTTACGTATCCTTACGTGTGTGTATATATATATATATATATATCTTTTATATATTCGTTGTCCAACGCATTCAATCAGCTATTATTTGATATACAGTATTCTCTTTTAACGCGTAATTTAGATATTTTAATTCTATCGAGACTTGGTTTAGTTTGATTTTTTATTTTCCATTAGTTTTTTATTTTCATAGCTATAAAAAAATAAAAAAAAAATTAGAAATATATTAGATTTTCAAAATCTCGCGTTGGTAATTTAAAAAATTAGAAAAAAAGATCAATTAGATTTTTGTACCGTATTTGCAATGTTTTCCTCGGAGTTTCGATCGATCTATTGTTCCTTATTTTTTCTATTATCAATTTAAAAAAAAATCTCGATAACGACGAGCTCAAGACGATATCATTCTCTCTCTCTCTCTCTCTCTCTCACTCTTTTTTCTATTTCGAAGTAATCAATTATCTTACTCTTGTACGATTTCTTTTAACCCTAATCACTGCGTTTTCACATTTTTCGAGAATATTTGGCCTATTGAAAAAAATCCTTATCTATATACGTACGAGTTATCAAAGTAATCATCGTCGAATCACGATGGATCTGACCATCGTTTACGTTTTCCCCTTCCTCTTGTGTTTTCTTTTTTACTTTTTCCGTTCCGGTGAGTCGATGGACGACGATGGTTCTTCTCTCCTGTATATCGCGAAAGACAAAACGAAAATAATCTATAATCGGGAGATATCGGTAGTATGCGATTAGATACGCGATTACGGTTTTAATAAAGAAAAAAAAAAAAAAAGGGGGGAAAAAAAGGAAGGAAAAAAAGGAAAAAGAAAAAAAAAGAAAAGGAAAAAAAAAGAATTGTATCGGCACGAAACGAGCCGAACGTTGGTTGTACGCTCTGATCTGATCGATATCGTTCGTTCGTTCGTTCGTTCGTGTGTGTTCGCGAAATTTTCCACTACCAATATATAAACGAATCGCTCGTCGTCTATGTACGCGCAGAGAGATCACCGTCTGAAATAGATCCACGAATGGGCGCGTTGGGATCAAGTTTTCTAAAAAACTTGTGTATTCCGTGTTACATGAAAAACATTTTACGTAACGTTGCGAGCCGATTAAATTTATTCAACGAGGGACCGGTTATTAGCCGAGTACGTAATTCAAAAATTATTCTATTTCGTAGGAATTTCATCTATCGCGAGATCATATTTATTTTCTTTTTATATTTTTCCTATCTTCTATCTCTCCTATATGTACACATATATATATATATATATATTTGATATTTGACAAGAATTGAACTAATATATCGTCTCGTTTATTCCTATAACGTTTACTATTCTTTAATTTATTTGACAAGCATTATTATACACATTCTCATTTTGTTTTTATACCGTCATATAATATCCACCTTCTCTCTCTCTCTTTTATGCTCACATTATCTCGATCTACTTCAAATGAGATTCTAATATGCTATTTTTAACGCTATTACCCTGATAATATTCTCACACACCGGTATATAATTTCTATCTGTCTTTTTACCTCGTTAAAAAAATCCGAAGGAAATAAATAATGTTTCTTTCTCTCTCTTTTTCTCTCTTTATCTATTATTCACTTATCTATCCAACTATCTATCTATCTATCTATATATATATATCTATCTATCTGTTTCTCTCAGGCCAAGATGCAAGCTAGTAATAGTAGTAGTAGTAGTAGTAGTAGTAGTAGTAGTAATAGTATTATAACTATCGTAATTCGCCAAAGCACCGTACGAACGAGCGTAAAGAAAATTATTCCTTCGACCGTTATAACATCGTACTTGTAAGTATAACGCGTTAGGAGAGAATTCTCACGGAGGAGGTGGTGGAGGAGGAGGAGGAGGAGAAGAGGGGAGGGGGAGGAAGAAGAGAAGGCACGGAGTATGTTGTACGTGGCGCGGATTAGAACCGAGTTAGAGAGACTTAGCTTATATACACGTGAGATCGGAATTCAATGGCTACGAACGAACGAATGAACGAACTAAGAAACTAGCCTAACCGAGAACCACGACCTTAAAGGCACTGCGACAACTCCTGTAACGATTTGTAACAAACCAACAACGAAATTCAACGAATTAAATACGCGAGTAATAATAATCGCGTTTCTTTTCCGAAATTAATTTCTTATTTGTTTTTTTTTTCTTTTTAATTATCTTACAAACATCGTATCGTGCATCCTTCGAATCGAAATTTGATGAAATTTCGCGCACCTTCATTCGCAAACGAGACATATCATTTTGTTTTCTCGCGAATAAACACGTTCGTTTCGATTATTAAACATTTTCGATGCGATGATCAACGACAACATGAAAAATGAAAATACTTGACGGATCGAAAAGTAACGAACGAGATACCACGTATGAGACGTCCGATACTAAGTCATGCGCGAAAAACGTTATTACTTTTCCGAACGAGCCAATAATTTCGTACGACGATATATATCCTCGCATTTTCAGGAAATTAAAGTAATAGCAATATAAATGTACGGATAGTTAGGGAAAAAAGGGAAAGGTAAAAGGTAAAGGGAAAGGGTAAAGGGTAAAGGGAGTTTATAGGTAAAATGTAGAATGAGACAAAGGACACGGAAAAGGAGGAAATTAATTACTTACTCGAATCCATCGTCGAGCTTACGAATGCTTACGTCTCGTACGCGTATACACGCTCACGAATAAACCCATCCAACCATTCGCTCGACTAATGACGTTTCATTAAATAACTAACATAAGATAGAAAACGAGAAGACTAGTTCTTCAGGGCTCGTCGCGAGAGATGATGGAAAAGGAAAAAAGAGTGGAGAAAAAAAACAGGGGGAGGGAGATTATAATAAAAAGAAAAAAAACGTATAAAAAAAAAAAGAAGATAGAAAGAGTGGGGGGAAACGTTATATTCCACGATCTTTCACGCCGTATTTCTAATTAGAAAGTCCTATTTACGAATAAATCCTTGGCCGAAACGATGTCAGAAACTACCACTCGACCACGACTCGACTTTAATTACGCGATAGGACGCCTAACTATTCATGTTTCTTCGATCTTACATTAGTGTGTATGATCGACGCGTACATATGTAAGATCACATCTCTTAACGTTCTCTTTTATAGTACTTTAATATTATCATGGACGTTCGTTCGTAATTTTACGCTTTGATGTTCAATTTTAATTCTTTTTTTTTTTATTTTTCTCCCTTTTCTTTCTCTCTCTCTTTTTTTTTTTTTTATATCAATCGCATCTCGCATAATTCTTTTCAATTCTATCGTTGTGAAAAAACTATGAAACACATTCACAATTCATTTCAAAATATTAAAAAATAATTTAATAAAAAAAAAAATAAAGAAAAAATTAAAATATTATTATTAAATATTATTATTATTATTATTATTATTATTTAATTTTTTTTAATTAAAATTTTTTTTAATTAAATTTTTTAATGAAATGTTAAAAATTAATTTTCGGCTTGTATAATAATTGTTGTAACAATAATTGCGAGATTAACAAATGAAAATGAAAATGAAAAAAGAAAAAAGGAAAGGTAGAATAGAGAAGCGGCGTAGGTATAGAATAGAAAAGAATGATTTGAAAAGTGTTGTTTGTCATTGGTAATAGTGGTGCTTCGTGACGCATGGCCTTCGGAAAGCCGCCGTCGCTCGTCGTGACGTCAGGCCCTTCTAAACAGGAGGGGCCCGGCCGACTAAACATGGCCATGGATTTAGGCGGCCAATAGGCGAGCGCCAACGAGGATCCCCCTTTCTAACCGTTCGAAATGCTGGGATTAGAATATTTCGTCGCTATGGCCGGTAAAAAATGGCCACTCGCTCCGATGGCGTGACTTATTTCTTTACATTTTCGATTAAACATTTCTCATTCTTTATATCCTTTTCCTTTTTTTTCTTTTTTTTTTTTTTTATAGAAAATAAGCTTAACGTTATTTATCGTCGGATTTTCATTACGATACCTCCGACTATTCGCGTAACATTTGCAAAAGTATTTAATCGTTATTAAAGCAACGTATTTCCCACGTTATACCGATTACCATTGTAAATTAAAGAAATCGCAATGGGAGTAGATCGATTATTTATAAATTTGACGAAATAATTAATTGCCATTTGACATTAAACGATCTTATTTATAATATCATAGACGCCCGTCTCTGCGTTTAATTGTTACGCAATAAAATTAATTGCCAGCTCATTATGATGTTTGCCAATAATAACAGTAATAATAATAATAATAATAATAATTATTATTATTATTATTATGATTTATAGTACTAATTTAAAGTTGAACAATATTTTTCTTTCGTTAAATAAAACAACGGATTACAGAGAATTATCTGCTATAAATATTTTGAATGACCGATGGTGTATAACCAAATTTACCATTTGGGGTAATCAACGAAAGAGATATGAAATAAATAAATAAAATTTAATTAGATAACGAGGAAATAGAAAAAAGAAAGAAAGCAAGGAAAGAAAAAAAGAAAGAACGATTTGTCAATCTATTTCTTTTATTCTTTTAGCAAACCGAGAAGACGCGTCTTTTATCGACGAAAGCGAAGCTTCCTAATTGATCGGTGCATCCATTATACCAATTATCCTCGCGTCAGGACGCGTTCACCGATCGCAAATACTCACGACGGCTTCGCCGAGTGTGGAACGCCATTAATATTTATTACATGCAAAACGTTACGGAACGACCTCGGCTTTTTCGCTTACGGCGTTTACCGATCCGTCCAATTTTCCTACTCTCCTAACACTCGGTACCATTAGAAATGATCTCGTAAATCCAAATATTATTTTAACTCGAGTAACAAATATTTTTCCTTCCCAAAAAGACACAGAGAAAAAAAAAAAGGAAAAGAAAAAAGAAACGAATCATCGTTCGATCCAACGTAAGAGGGAATCATAAGTGGTCGCAAATAAAAATCGAAATAAATTGTTACAACGCGATTACGTTCTTTTTATAACATTCGCTTAACAAACGTTTAATTACGTCTAAGGTAAAACGTAAGATTCTACGTTACAGAGAGATAGAGGGGTGGGAGGGGGGAGGGGGTCTCTTTGAAAATAGAGGAGAGGTGAACGCCAAGTCCCAGTGTGTGGTAATCGCCGTTTGCAGGATGTTTACGTAATTTCGCCTTTTTTCACATGCATCTCCGTCGATCGTTTCCCCTACCACCTCTCTCTCTCCTTAAACGTTCTCCCTCTCTCTCTCATTCAATATCCTTCTTTCTTTTTCTAACTCTCTCATACTATTCCCCTTCGTCCTTCCTCGTCGTGTGGCACTCCTCCCCCGATATGCACGCGACGAGTTGCACTATGTTTGCCGGAGAAGGAGCCCATAATGCACGTCGATGAACGTGGACACGTTCTAAGAGTGAATAAAAAAGAGAAAGAGAGAGAGAGAGAGAGAGAGAGAGAGAGAGATATAGAAAAGGATGAAACATCGAGAGGACTAACGTGTCTTTCTTCGCGAACGCACTGACGGGCACGGCTAATTACTTTCGTACTCCCCTAACTTTACGTCTGCTTTCCTTTTAATGGCCTTTACGATTCTATATAATGGCCTTTTTGAAGGAATAATAAGAAAAAAAAAGTCTACCTTGATTTATGTCTTAAAAGAGTGTCTTCTTCACTCGGTGCACACTCGGCGGCCCGCAATTTATCTCTCACGGACAAAAATCGGATCTCTCGTATACTCAAATATATCCAACGAAAACGAGATGTACCTATATACGTGTATAAAAAAAAGGAAAAAAAAAAGGAAAAGAAATCGTAAGAAATAATTAACGGATTAACCGACAACATCTGTGCTCCGCAATCACAACGGGATTGATTGATTCCCTTTTGCATCTCTTTTTTTTTAATCTGCTTTTTCCGTTTCATTTATTACGTGGATAATATGTTTCTTTTTTTTTTTTTTTCAAACGAGGATGCATCATCGATTTACGATACGCGGAAGAATTTTTGAGATTGCAAAGAAAAAAAAGAAAAAAATATAAAAAAGAGGAAGGTAATTCCGTTAAAGAGAATTGACGGAATTTGTTGTTGGGACTAAAAGGCTAAGTTGAAACTAGTTTCAGATCATTGAGAACGTACGGAGGGACGGACGGAGGGACGGAGGGACGGTCGGCTTGGCGCATGGCGACCGACAAAAAGTAGGAGAGCTCACGCACGTTCGTTCGTTCGTTCGTTCGTTCGTTCGTTCGTTCGTTCGAGAAAGACTTGCTTGCCTCCTCTGCTTCTCTATCGTGGAAACTTTCAAAGAGGTCGGCCATTCCGTGTAAGCCCCCGTTTACTTCTATCCTAGCTTCGCGTCTTTTCGCAGGTGTATCCGAGTACTTTGCTACTACTTAATACCGGTGTAACAATAGCGTTATACCTGTTAGGGGGAATAGTTTCGGATAGAAACATCGATCGTTTTCCATCCTCGATTTAAGTTGCCAACTAACATTCCATCTATCGAATAAAACGATTTTCATGTTGTCCTCGAGATCAACTAACGCGCATATTTCATTGGAAAATAATATGATACTTTTTAATCGCCTATTAATATATATATAACTGGAATGAATATATTTGAATAAATAATGAAACCGCGTACAATTTATATTTTATCTTTTTCTACTATTCTCTGAAAATAAAAAAAAAAAAGAAAAACATTTTAATGAATAATAATCAACGACGCAAAATGAGAGAGCAATAATTTTTTGTTCGTTTGCCTCATTATAGATCGGTTTCGATTCGATCGAAGTAAAAAAAGGTAATCTTTCGTCTAAACGTTCTTCCTTCTTTTTCTCGTTCTTTTTAAAGAAAAATTTCAAAATCAAACCCGATGGATGTGAGGAAGAAAAGAAAGGAAAAACCAATTAAAAGTAGATTAAACAAAGCAAGTAAGATAATATATTATTTGAGCGTTGGATTTTAACGTGGAAGGTCGCAGCGCATAGAAGAGCCACTCGAATCGAGCTTACGGTAGGTCAGTGCAACTCGTTTGTAACCCTCATTTTCTCCTCCCTCCCTCCCTCCGTCCCTCCAGCCGATTCCTCTTACCGATCGTGTGTCGGTGTCCGGACCAACCCGGTCATTCGAACCGACCAAACTGGTTTTCGCGCGCTTCGTACATAAGTGCGTGCGTGCGTGAGTGCATGAGTGCGTGCATTCGTGCATTCGTGCATGCGTGCATTCGTGCACGCTGAGAATTTGATAGATTTCTACCTTATCCCGATCTCCGGCAATCTCTCAAGGTACAACGGCGAAGGTAGACTCGACCGCCGATCGTCAAGTAGGTATGCGAGAGAGACTAGTTCGTTTTCAAGAACTCCTTGTCGTACTCTCTGTATACTTCCCCCCGAACGCCCCTCCAACGGCCCCCCTGCCCCCTTCCACTCTGGCCTCTCGACAAAACGTCCTACTCGTGTACTCTACTTTTTTCTTATGACTCGTTTTATATACCGGTTGTCGCCTCCTCTGATTTATCCCCCCGTATCTCTCCCGATTTCTTTCATTGATCTTTTATAATCTCGTTTACTTAGAGACGTCTACTATCTCATACTCCAAATATTCTAAACTTAAAACCGATTTCTCTATCGATATCTCGCGCGTATTCCTTCTTTTATTTCTCTCTTTTTGAAGTTATACTTCTTTTGGCGCCTTTGGGAAAATGTAATGGGGAGTGATTTTGTTCCGAGCGTCTGGAAAAAACGACACCATGAAGTTTGTCAGTATTTACGATGCGCGACAAAGCGATTTCAAGTATACGGCATGAAGTTGTCTTCTCTTCTTCTTCCCCCCTTTTTTCTTAAGCGGGTCACCCATCCAAATACTAATCGAACTCAGCGCTGCTTTACTTAAATGATCGAAGCGAGAACTAATGCTGTAACCGCGCCATGGCTGTTGACGCGTCAAGTAATTCGATATATCTCTCTTCTATTTAGTGTGGACTGATATCTATATTTTGATATTTTCTTTTTCTTTTTTTTATTCTTTCTTATATGTATATATATAATAATAATTATTTTTTTATTAAGTTATTTTTTTGAAGTTATTTTTGAGGTTATTGAGGTTATGTTCGTTTTGGTACGGCAAAGAAGTATAACTTCTTACGTGCGTACATAAGTACACACACCAGTTTTTTTTGTTTAATCACTAAATTCGGTTACTCCCCTTTCCCGTGTATAAGAGGATTGGATAAAAAGTGGACGATTAGTATGAACCTGAGTGGAAATAAAAAGGAAGAAAAAAAAAAAAAAAGAAAAACTAGAGTAGTCATCGTCGAGGAGGATTCAGTAAATAGCCGCGTTCTCCGAAGGCAAAGATCCGACTGATTCCCTCTCCCTCTCTCCCTCTTCCTCCCTTCCTCCCACTTTTTCCCTCTTTTTATCTGTTCATGGTTCTGCTGTAGAGAGAAACGCGCGCGACGGCAGGAAATTCAGGACGGTTAAGCTTGAGCGACGGTGGTGGTGGTGGTGGTGGTGGTGGTGGTGGTGCACTCGAGGCTGAAACGCATCGCGCATACCACGAGCGGCACACACCTCTCTTGGTCCCTCGCATTCGTGCAAATTAATGCCGGTGCATAGTCGTCGGTCCGATGCAATTCTTTTCTCCCCCTCGTCGTTCTGCAGCTTACCACGATGAAGAGCAAGCAAGCAAGCAAGCAAGCAAGCAAGCAAGCAAGCAAGCAAGCAAGCTAGTAAGCTAGCAAGCAAGCAAATTAGAGGGGAGGACTACTGCAGGTGCCGTGTGTAAGTTGCGTTTATCCTTTTACTCGCAAGAAGAACTATCTTCTTCTTCTTCTTCGAAACGTTCGAAATTCGGATTTACAACTCGCACGTTTTTACACGTTAATTCCTACCGTGACCATACGATCCCAGTATCCTCAAGTACACCCACGTAATGGCTAAGAAAACAGGAAAAACCTGACGAGAAAACCTAACGATACGTACGGATATCGACTGGTTACGATTCCGTCAACGCTGATAATCTCGCTGCTTGCTTTTTAATAACTCTCCTACGTCTTACATAATCGACGGTGTCTAAGTTCGATGTAAGGGTTAAAAAGAAATAAAGGAAAGAGAAGAAAGAAAAAACAGATAGAAGGAGGAGGAGGGAGGGGGGGCGGGAGGGGGTCTAATAAAAAAAAAAAATAAAAAGAAAAAAGGTAAAGAAAAACAAAGAATACCAATGTTTAATTTCCACGTGCTCTTCCGTGCGTTTAATAACTCGTTGCATAAATTGCAACGACCATCGTTACTTATACCTAATTACTCGTATGCTCGCTCGAGTTTCCTTTTTCATTTCCCATACTCAGAGAGACTACATGCGTTGGATGAGTTCGAGGGGGATGGGGGTAAGCTCGCGTCGCTGCTGGCTAAGGTGGGGGGTTGAAATAGAGCGAGAATGAGAGAAAACGAACGAACGAACGAACGAACGAACGAGAAAGAAAGAGAGAAAGAGATAGAAGATAGCATGCCGCAGGACATAATAAATTTCTCTCTTCGCTCCCTGTAGACACGAGTCATCGGCCAGTCTCTTCTGCCTTCGTCGTTCTTGGAGACGACGACTACGACTACGACTACGACGACGACGACGACGACGACGACGACGACGACGACGACAACTGGAACGAGAAAAGGAAGAAGAAGAAGGAAAGAGAGAGAGAGAGAGTGAAAAAGGGCAGGGGGTTGTTGGATCCAAGCATAATTGAAACGTCCTGTACACGCCTATAAGGCAGAAAGAGGAAGACCACGCGTTGTAGTTCATCAGTCATTCCAGGGGTATATGCAGCAGCAGTCATCGTGGATGCATTTGCAACCCCACAGAGCGCGAAATGACGTCCGTACGGTGGAACAAGTTGTTGGAGGGCTGAAAGGGGGTGGGTAACGCGCGGGGGAGGAATATGGAAAAGGATCGAAGAAAGCGAGAGGAAGGAGAGAAATGGGAGGAGGAGGAGGATCGGGAGGAATGGGGGAAAAGGGCCGTGCTCGCATATGACTAGCTTTCTCTCTCTCTTTCCCTCTTGTTCTCTTTCTCTTTCTATTTCTCCGTCTGTCTCTTTATCCCCGTCTCTCTTAGTTGCGTGGGGTAGGTCGTGATTGCTCGACGATACAAAGGATGGACAGAACAGCCCCGGGCGAGCTTCCCCATCAGGAGGAGGACTCCGGGAACCATCCGAGAAACGAAGACGGGACTATGGGATGCGTATATGTGCTTATGTGAGATAGATAGAGACGGTTAGAGGGTGCTCCGTTCGTGTTTTCACACGTTCGAGAAAGAGAGAGAGAGAGAGAAGGAGAAGATACGAGAGAGGAGATGATGGTAAATTGAACTAGCCGCTGAAGACATTCTGCTCTGGGCATGCTTTCGTCCTCGTGACAGCCTCGGCCTTTTCCTTCCTTCCTTCCTTCCTTCCTACCTACCTTCCTTCTCTCCACTTCCATCTCTTTTTCTCTCTTTTAATTTGGTCTATCCCTGTAGTCAAGAAGAAGCCTTTGTTTCGGTCCACGATCTTCGACGATTTAATAACGGCGCAAACTTCCCTCCCCTATACTCACTCTCTCTCTCTCTCTCTCTCTCTCTCTCGCTCTTCTTCTACTCTTCCTCCTCTTTTTAGTACCACATTGAATCCCTCTCTTAATCTTCCTTCGCAGCGATCATCTCTCGAAAGAGTTTCTGTCATAAAAGGAGAGAGAGAGGGGGTGGTGATGGAAACGAACGAAATCACATAGGAGAGAGACGATGATTCGTCGACGAACTTACCAGATTAACCGATACGATATTTTGCGAGTAGTAGTAGTTGTTGTTCTTTTTTTTTCTTTTTTTTTCTAATAGAATCTCTAACGTATTCGCCGGAGAATGTTGGTCGAGTGTTGGCAAATATACATTTGGGTGGACTCGTGAATGATTAAAAGTTGGTGGAAAGTTAATCAAAGAGTTTATTCGAAATATATTGAAAGATGAAATTTTCTAGCAATTCGTTTATCCGAAACTAGACTCGATAAAGTACCACAAATTTGGACGATAATGATCTGCAGAGTATGTTACGGAAGTACATATACGCATATACAGATATTATTATTAAAACGTTATATTGTTTAGTTATTATGGGCCACCCTCGGGCCATAGGACGATGGACGATGGACGATGGAACGATAGTGGAAAATGTTATTGGTCCGATTAAATAACGTTGTCGTACCCGTTGACCGGATCTGTGGTAACTCCCTGTCACTATCGATATCGAAACAATGTTCTGTTCGCGGTATAACACACCTACGCGGTAAACGTTTTCCCATTCATCCTTCGAATCTCAAACGATGCGTGTTAGTCTATAATAATATCTCTTTATATGTACATATCTACGTGTTCTATTAATCTAACGAATATAATCACTGTCGTATTAACGACAAGAAAACAAATTCATCCAAAATGAAAGGAAAAACTTCTTCTCAACTCTAACTCGTATTCCTCGGAATAATGAAATAAAATGCAGATCGTTGTGATGGTCATTGATAAACGATACTCTAATAAAAAAAAAAAAAAACAAATGATCTTGCAATCATTCGTTAGGCAAATAACACGTTGTATGAATAACACGGCATATTAGATAAAACTGATTTTAAAACTATCGGTTAATAAACTGGTTGCCAGTATAGAACCTGTTAATCGGCTGCCGGAAAGTAACGCGTTAATAAGCTAATTTTCTTGCAAATAAAATGATTTTTGTTCACGTGGAAAATCCCCCAGCGCTCCTTATCCCCAATTAAACATCAATTATCAATTCTAAACGTGATATATACCCTTTATGTTTTAAAAGCGATTATTCGACTCGTACACGATTGTTTGTGATACACGCACAATATTATATTCCATATTATATTCATAGAACGAGAAATAGCTTTTCTAATTCCTCCCACACGAGGAGTGTTCCCCCTCCACCTTCCTTTTTTTCCCTGCAAACATTCGCACGTTAAAACCAATTACAACGTAATATTTTCTCTTGAATCAAGTTACACCGATAGAAGTGAGAAATTCTTAGGGCGAGTAAAGAAGAATCGTTCTTCTATCCACACCGGGGGAATTAGAAGAGAGGTACACGCAACGAACATAAAACTTCTTTCTCCCTGCTTTTTTTTCCCCCCTCCTGATCTCCTCTCCTTTCCCTAGATTCGAACATAGCTTGTCCCTTATTATCACGTATCACAATTGCTCTCTTGATTATTCGATGTCTTCTCACCCCCTCCCTCCCTCCCTCCTACCCTCCACTTTGCTTTTCCCAGATAGAGGAACAGGACTTTATCTTTCATTTGAATCGTTAGATCAGAAAAACCGTTTTCTTTGGGATAATCATTCTTATCTTGCCCACTTCCTACCTTTTCTTATTCCTCTACCCTTCCTCATTCCCACCCCTTTTATCTATCATATCCCTTCGCAATCTTCTTTCGACCTATCTCGCGCGTTCGTTCGTTCGTTCGTTCGTTCTTCTTCTTCAGTATTTTTTTTTGTATTTTTATTATCTACCGAGAGTATCTTTCCTTCTCTCTCTCTCTCTCTCTTTCTCTTTCATTTATTTATACTATTAAAAGAATGGTAAATTCGAAATAGAAGGGATGGTTGGAAAGGACACTTAATACTTAACACAATATCATTTTTCTTGCGATATAAAACCCCGAGAATGAGAGATAGAGATAGAGAGAGAGAGAGAGAGATAGAGATATTTTAGTATTGCTTTTTTTCCCAAACGTATCTTATAAACGTCTTCCGACTTTAACCGAGGACAAAACGAAATATATATTCTTGAAAAATAAAATAAAAAAAGAAGAAGAAGAAGAAGAAGAAGAAGAAGAATATTGTCGTCCACGTCGCGGTTCACCGCGAGCGAGCGAATCTTATTTAAACGAGAAAAGCCTTTTTCCTTCGCGATTTTAATGAACGACCGTGATAAATTCAAACGTATTCTTATGCTTTAACTTTACACGATAACAATAAAATCCACGGAGAGCGACGTACCGAGAATATACGAGCGAGAAAACGAGATCTAGAAGAAGAGAGAGAGAGAGAGAGAGGATAATAGAATGAGATAGAAAACTTTCTTTATTTCTTTCTTATTTTCCTTCTGCGTTTCTAACTCTTCTTATCCTTTCTTTTGGACATGGGATGTGTTACGGGTTTTATAAATAAAAAAAAATATCCTCCTCGATGTTTATTATTATTATTATTATTATTATTATTATTATTATTCTTGTATTACCAATGCGATTATACTTTTTCTTTGTAAGATAAGCATTGCGACAATAAAAACTATACGACGATTCTCGATTCTACGAATAGGAAAACTAAACGTCGATTTGGTCGAAAGTTTTTTTCTTTATTTTTTCAACGAAATTTAAACAAATGATATACACATGATCGGCATGCTTTCGTGCCAAATTGCATTCGACTAATCCGGATTTTTGGGAAACACGTTCCTTGCAATAGGAACGTGTTAAGAAATGTTATTGGGAAATGTATGTTACGATTCGATAAATTTCACGTGTATATTGAAAATGTGTTTAAATGTGATCGAAATATAAGTTTGAAACGATGGAAATAAGTAAAGTGCCTTGTTGAATGACTAGATAGGAAACTTTTCTTCTCGTTGCTGAAAGAAAAAGATTAATTTGTTGAAAACAAGCTTTATCAGGCAGGGACAAAAAAGAGAGAGGGAGAAATAAAAAAAAAGAAAAGAAAGAGGAAAAAGACGTTCGTTGGTTAGTTCGTTTCTTTTCGCGATAAGACTTTATCGAAATAATTACGATATCTGAAAATATGTGCTATGAGAAAATCTATGTATCTATATGTGAATTATTATCTTCAAATTGGTGCAAATAATTGATTGCGATCTAAGATAACAATAAAAGTTTTATCGCGATATGAAATATTGTTTGTTGTTCTTTTTTTCTTATTTTCTTTTTCTTTGTTTAACACTTAACGATTTTTCAATGAAAAATCGATGAAACCTTGCCTCGCGAGTGTATATTTTTCAACGAAATTAATCTCAATTAGTATAATTAAATTCAATCTAAATTAAACGAGGTCAGAATAAAGTTCGTCTAGACAACGATTGATAACGAACACACATTTCCGGCATAAATGTATCTTTAATTTCATCGAATATATACGTATTATTGAGAAATTAAAGAAACAAAAAAAAAAGAAATAAAAATAATTTTTATGCTTGGAAGATGAATGTAAAAGTGAATTTAAATGAAGCTCATGTCTTCTTGTCTCTTCGACGAACCCTGGCCTTGAACGAGTTTGTTTGCGAGGGCCTTCTTATCTTCGAAGCCGACACGTCGCACGGTGCAAACACACACTTTTCTCTCTTTCTTTCTTTCTTTTTCTTTTACACGTACACACTCTCTCTCTCTCTCTCTCTTTCTCGTGTGTGTATGTGCATTGCTTTCACAACGTCCTTCGTCGTTCGGCGATTGGATCGTCTCGATCTCGTTACTACTTCGGAAACGATCGTTTCCCGTTGCAATCGTCGTTGTTTTGTTTGAATCGATCGAGTTTACTCTCTCCAATTTACTTCACTCTGTGTTGTTTTCTTTTTTTTTTTTCAGAAAAATGATCAAACGAAAGTCCAGAATATCCCTGATAAGAGACATCGACGCCGATTAGATACCGAAAAGAACGTTGCTGCAACACGTTTATGTATGTATTGAACTACTTATATGCGTATATGTACAGGGTCTTTCACTTAACTCGATACCATCAAAAATATCTCCTTTATTTCGTACGATAGAAACTATTGTCAAAGGAACAAAATATTCTGTCGAAGACGCTGATATAGTGATGGGCCGAATTTTTTTGAAGTTATACTTCTTTTGGCGCGTTGGGGAAAATGTAATGGGGAGTGATTTTGTTCCGAGCGACTGGAAAAACGACACCATGAAGTTTGTCGGTATTTACGACGCGCGGCAAAGCGATTTCAAGTATACGGCGTGAAGTTGTCTTCTCTTCTTCTTCCCCTTCTTTTCTCAAGCGGGTCACCCATCCAAATACTAATCGTACACAGTGCTGCTTTACTTAAATGATCGAAGCGAGAACTAATGCTGTAACCGCGCCATGGTTGTTGACGCGTGAAATTATTCGATATATCTCTCTTATATTTAGTGTGGACTGACATCTATATTTTGATATTTTCTTTTTCTTATTCTTTCTTATATATATATAATAATAATTATTTTTTTTTTAGGTTATTTTTTTTCTTTGAAGTTTTTTTTTGAAGTTATTTTTGAGGTTATTGAGGTTATGTTCGTTTTGGTACGACAAAGAAGTATAACTTCTTACGTGCGTACATAAGTACACACACTAGTTTTTTTTTAGGTTATTTTTTTTCTTTGAAGTTTTTTTTTGAAGTTATTTTTGAGGTTATTGAGGTTATGTTCGTTTTGGTACGGCAAAGAAGTATAACTTCTTACGTGCGTACATAAGTACACACACCAGTTTTTTTTTTAAACGGGACTGCATATTCTTACTACAATATTCTTATAACTTATAAAAAAACGAATCTAACGATGTACAATATGTTTACCTTTAAGCAACCTTTATCGAGAAAATTGAGAAATGTTCGTCAATAACTTCAGTACGCGCTCGGAGGATGGTAAATGAAGGAACAAATGCAAATCAACGTGAAGACACTTATACTAGCAAAAAATCTTTTCATATACAAGAGACAATCTTTATTAATAACACATTAATTGTTAATTATTTAGCAGGTATTTTCCATTATACCGAAATTTAAAACCATGTATACCCATGGTACACCGTAGTATACTTTAGTGTACACCACATAGGACTTTTTTCCAACATAAAACGAATTTCGATAAAAATTGAATATTGGCCTTTCTTTAAAAGACTCATTCGATTATTCTTTAAACTATTTTACTGTACTAATTTTTTTGAAGCTTCTGCCCTTTCGCTATGGGCTTGTTTTTCGTGGTGGTACTCCTACTAAATTGGCAACTGTATCGTGCAGCAACAAAACTGCACTGCGTTGCAGGGACCTATTTAGTAGGAATACCACCGCGGAAAACAAGCCTGTAGCGTAAAGGCGGAAGCTTCAAAAAAATTAGTACAGTAAAATGATTTAAAGGATAATCGAATGAGTCTCTGAAAGAAAGGCCTATATTCAATTTTTGAATCGAATTTTTTTTTTATTTTGAATTTTTGAATTGAATTTTCTCGAAACTCGTTATATGTTGGAAGAAAGTTCTATGTGGTGTACACTGAGATATACTACGGTGTACCATAGGTTTAAGGGGAAGTCCCCTAACGCCGGACACTTATATTATCTCAAAAAATGACAACGTGAACGATTTAAAAATAGAAAAAGTGGAGATAAAACTAATTGTAAGAAAAATCAGTCGGTGACTGAAATATCTCAAGTTGGAAGTTTCCCATTTGCGTCTTTGAATAGAATATTGTGTTCCTTTGACAATTTTAGGCAAAAGACCATGTATATGTGTTCGTTCGTATCCACATTGTACGCATTCGTGATATATTCGTAAATTGTTTTATTTTTAATAAATATTTAAAAATGTTTTTTCCTTTTTTTTAAGTTTTTAACAATCCACGTGTAAAATAAAATAAAACAAAAAATAAATGAAATTCCAATTATAAGAATGATTGTAAAATCGTGAAATTAAGTAGTTGGAATGGAAAACTGACGTGAGATAGAAAATATTCGAAGTATTTTCTCATAAAGACGAAATTCATTTTGATAAAATTCATAACTCGTGTCGAAAAAGTCCGGGATCCCGCTTTTACACGTTTCTCTTCTTCTGACGACGTCGTCGTCGTCGTCGTCGTTCTCGTTCATTCGTTCCTTCGTTAGTTGGTTGGTTGGTTGGTTGGTTGGTTGGTTGGTTGGATGGTTGGTTCGTTCACCTCTTTCGATCACGAGACGGAGAATTTCTGTGGGCAACGGCGACGACGACGACGACGACGACGACGGCCGTCGTACGATGTACCTGATTAAAGTCGCGAAATTACTCGCGTTCGTTCGTTCGTTCGTTCGTTCGTTCGTTCCTATTATCGTACGGAAAATAAATAGTCTACACGTCCTACGACAGTTCGTTAATGAAAAATTATGAAGAACAAGAAGGAGAAAATGGTCTATACTACGCTCTTTTAGGATCGTTCGAGCAATCGATTTGACGGAATAAAACGAAGAAACAAAAATATATTAAAAAGACCAACTAAAATTCGAAATTTTCCATCGCCAATGACAAAGAAATTTGCTTTCTTTTTTCTCTCCCTTTTTCATATTTTTCATTCTTCTTCTTCTTCTTCTTCTTCTTCGTTATTTTGAGTTTAAATGAAAACGATTAAATGATTTAATTATTATTAAACAAAGTGTGAAAGAGAAAAGAGTAAATTACGTTTCTTTTTGCGTAGTAATCAAACGAGTATTTCATTAACAATGAAAAATATCCGATAAGAAGAAAAACACGTCGAATGGTTAAAGCGGTTTCTAGCAACTTTTCTCTTATCTCGTCTGTTAATTAGTGTACGAACGCGCTATCGTGTTTTGGGTGCGAGCGAATCGAGTTTTTCTCGACCTCAGGGTGCCTTAAGATAGAGAATCTCTTCTATTCCCCTTTCTCCTTTTCTCATCTCTTCTTTTCTTTCCTTATTTTCATACTGAAACTCTCTCTCTCTCTCTTTGCTAGTCATTTTACGAACGAACGAACGAAGTACGAAAATTGTTTTCGAAATGTCTGAGCGAAAAACGAAATTACTTTCTTAACGTCCCAATGAATCAAAGTTTTTACTGTAACCTTTACGAAGAATAAATACCGAAGAGATGAAATATGTAAAAACTATGGGGAACGGTCGAACGATGTTTTTTTTTATTTAAAGATGATTTTAGAAGGAGAGAAAAAGAGACGAGAAGGAAAATATACTGAACGATAAATCCAAACGACTGTAGTACGTTCTCGTATACGAATATTTATCTGTAAGGCATACTTTTGTAAGGGCACTGACACTCATGCATACATACACATACACACACGTATAGAAAAGAAGATAGGAAGAGAAGGCATGCGTGCCATCTGGCGCTCCACCATGTGCTTCTCAGTTTAATCCGCGTTTCGCGGACCGACGCAAGGCAACTTATGATGGGCCGTATGGTCCAACCAACCATCCATCCATCCATCCATCCATCCATCCATCTAGCCATCCATCTATTTGGCCATTCTTCTTACGATTCACGAACACTGACGTGTGCTAATTTCTGTGTAGTTCAACAGCACCTGACAGAAGGTATGCCTTCCGTGTGGGAAACGAAAGTGTCCACGTATCTTTATTATTTTCGAATAAAAAGAAAGGATATACGACGATGATAGAGAAAGAGATGACAACATCGAAATTTCTTCGTCTTCTTCTTCCCATCGCAATTTTCCCATGTACGCAATTTTTCTTATCCTTAAAATGAGAATATAATTGAATCATTTAAAAATATAAAACGCACACGCACACACACATTCGTATTCTCGTGTAATGCGCGTAAGATAAAAAAAAAGAAAAAGAAAAAAACATTGTTTTAATTAAAATGAAAAAAACGAAAAAAAAAGGAAAGATAGAAGGAAAATTACTCTGCATTCCTACGTAAACATAAAGTGTAGGTGTTGTTGGTGTCGATGGTGATGCCGATGCAGTAGCCGATGGCAATAGCAGCAGCAGCAGCAGCAGCAGCAGCAACAGCAGCAGCAGCACCAGTGGTGGTCGTGGTGGTGGTTGACGCCTTCGTCAACCAATGAAGTGTTCCTAGCCAGAGGCTACAAGTATCGATTGTCGATGCACGTTTAACGCCGTTTGAATTTGTTAATTTTGTAAGGATAGGGATTCTTTGTGCTCTACGCGCGTTTAGCTTTGTCTTTAGCGACAAGCAACATTCTTTAAGCGGATGTAACTCTCTTCTCTATACCTGATGTTGCTGTTGCTGTTGCCGTTGCTATTGCTGTTGCTCGTTACACTTAAGCATCCTATCATTATATATAGAAGCTATTAGTTTTGAAATTTTCTCTCTTGCCACAGAATTATACACCCATACCTACTTATCGTTACTTTATTAAAAAAAAAAAAAATAAAGAAAGAGAAAAAAGTGAAAGCGACAAACGTTAGTTAAAAAACAGTCGCGACAAATAATCAAAAACAAAACGAAAATGGACGAGGAGAGAAAATACAAACAAACAAAAAAAAAAGAAAATAGAAAAAATAAAAGAAAAAAATAGATTCATGCGTAACACGCAGCTGTGACTTTTCTATATAAATTCTACGAACGTGCTTTGCAAAGAGAGAAGGAATTTCATCCTAGAATTCGCATTCGAATTTTAAATAAAGCTCGCTAAAGTCCAATTCGCAAAAGAGAGAGAGAGAGAGAGAGAGGTGGAGGGAGGGAGGGGTGGGGTTAGAGAGAGAGAGATGAAAGAATTCACAGCGAAATTGGCTTACGTGAATTTCGTGTAAACGTTTAAAGCCACTCGACGTAATAACGTATTTCCCTTTTCCTCCCTCCCTCCCTCCTCCGCCCCTTCTCACTCTTTCTCTTCCCCTCTCTCTCTCTCTCTCATTCTCGTTTCTCTGGCCATGGCCTGTCGGACGGACGCGACACGAGTATTTTAGAAGAGAGTCCAGAGGAAAAGAGTATATAGCCAAAACGCATCCGCTCTCTGGCGAAAAGGAAAACTTCGTTAGTCTTGATATTAACGAATGAGACGGCCCATAGCAATAATGTCTTTTTAACAGACATACGTAGGTATATTTAAATTAAAGCAACTCGACACAATTTGTAACTGCGAATGGAAAACTTTGTTAGGATGATATTATTACCATATTACGAATTAGACTTTTCCTTGATTGTTACGTGTCTCCCCCTTAGATTATCTGTTTTAGTTGACGTTCGTTGTACGATTATTCAGAGTTCAGGATTGGTTAATAGCCTTTGTAATATTCGTGCATCGCTAATAAATAATAATCCTGGTATTACGTATACATAGATTGCATTAGCCAACGGTGACGTTAATCTTCGTCCGTCGATCGATCGATGATAATAAAATGAAAAAAAAAAAAACTAGGAATATAAAATGGCGACGTTTAGATGTTCTCCTCGTTCGGGGGTCTAACTTGTCAAACGAAACGATTATCATCGCAAGTAACTCGTCGCAAGGTAGAAGAGGAGGATCGAGGAAAAGTTGTAACGACTTCGTTGGCAACCCGCGCTCGTTTCGGATTATCCCGCCGACAGAGACCTTTCTCTCTCTCTCCCTCTCTCTCCCTCTCTCTCTCTCTCTCGTCGAAGCTTGGAAAGCGCGCGCGAGCTCCAGCCTTCGGCGTTAATTTTTACGATCGATCGAGAGAGGAATGTTGGTGCGGATCGAGTCTTAGGAATCGATTTAACCTCGAGAGCTTGGCCCACGCGACCAACTATATACAATTCTACCGACCATTTTCTACGCCCGTCATTTTCTGTTCCTTATTTTAAATTCACCGAGAGAGACATACAGACAGAGGGACTTTTACTTCTTTTGCAATTCGATTTTATTTGTTTTTCTTATTTTTTCCTTATTTAATTAATTGATCAAAATAATGACGAGAAACGTGTTGGATATTTCAAATGTTTTATTTTCTCTTTATGTATTTCGGATATATTTTTTTGAAGTTATACTTCTTTTGGCGCGTTGAGGAAAATGTAATGGGGAGTGATTTTGTTCCGAGCGTCTGGAAAAACGACACCATGAAGTTTGTCGGTATTTACGACGCGCGGCAAAGCGATTTCAAGTATACGGCATGAAGTTGTCTTCTCTTCTTCTTCCCCCCTTTTTTCTTAAGCGGGTCACCCATCCAAATACTAATCGTACTCAGCGCTGCTTTACTTAAATGATCGAAGCGAGAACTAATGCTGTAACCGCGGCCATGGCTGTTGACGCGTGAAGTAATTCGATATATCTCTCTTATATTTAGTTTGGACTGATATCTATATTTTGATATTTTCTTTTTTTTCATTCTTTCTTATATATATATAATAATAATTACTTTTTTTTTAGGTTATTTTTTTTCTTTGAAGTTTTTTTTTGAAGTTATTTTTGAGGTTATTGAGGTTATATTAGTTTTGGTACGGCAAAGAAGTATAACTTCTTACGTGCGTACATAAGTACATAAGTATTTTATTTAAATTATAAATAATATCTATATAAATTTTGTTCAATTATTCTTCTAGGATCGTTTGACTTTAGGTTAGTAAAGAAAAAAAATGAATGCCAGTAAGTAAGTAAGTTTCTTAGCGCATGATGCACACAACGCGGCGCCCATTCACGTTTCCATTCACCGCCTGTCAGAACGTTACGACGTTAACTCTTTCAGTGCTGATTACGTTATTGACATTCAAAAGCGGCCGCGGTGTTCCTGGCGGGTGCTCGTTATTTACACGGTTACGCGGCCAGCAACCGCACAACAGTGCGCTCGCGAGCGCTATACTCCAAGCCTTTTATTATTAACGCGCTCCTTTTCTTTTTCCCTGGCAGTTTCGTCGTAACTTTTGCAATCGAATATATCGTCCAAGGACGGTGACGGCGGCAACTGCAACGGCTACGGGCTACGGCTACGGCAACTGCACCAACAAACAACCAAGCCGCATGCGCTACTAACCGATACGATTTACGACCGATTGTTTTCCTCGATAATCTACGAATTGTCCTTTATTTACCCACCCCAACGCCCCCCCTCCTCCTCCGCCACTTCCCACAAAGGAAGGACTTCCCACTTCCCCCACAAAAGACTAAGACTCGTCACCCATTTTTATACATTTTTTCCTTTTCCTTGTTCCCAACTTTTAATGGGTACTTTCTTTTAAAAAAATCTAATCGATGTTATAGAAGAGGCCTCGTTTTTATTAACAAATATTCAAGCTGGCTAAATTGTAATTGTTTTTTCTTGCAAAAGGATATTGCCATTTTTCTCGAAGGTTAGGTAGATCGGTATGAAAGTAAGAGGCCTCTCTCGTTCGTTCGTTTGTTCATTCGTTCGCTCGCTCGCTCGTCTCGAATTGAAAATGTGACCGGTACTTAACGAGAGAGGAAAACACTAAGGTGGGAGAAAAGAGAATGAAAAAAAAATAATAGAGGTTAGTGGTGGGGATCGTCGGTGAAGAGAAATAGTCGTTAGGTATTTCTTAGATTGGTTGTTCGAGCAACGTTCTTTCAACAACACACAGGCTCCCACGATCGGTTCATGGTCTTGGAAGAAACGGAGATCGGCTTAGGCCGGGCTATCTACCCACATACGCCAGACATACTTTGCATCGGCCGCATACTAATGTCTGTACCATTGCTTGCTATCTATACTGGCTGACTCATGGAACTGGGACATGCATTATCTTCCATCAAATACGAGATACGAATTTTGGATAAATTCGATATTTTCCTAAAGTTTTAGAATAAAACAATTGTCGAACGATTTGATTCTTCTGTCACTTATGAATTTTTTTAACGAGATCATTTACAATAGCCAGGACATCGATTTATTTATTAAAATACGAAAAAAAAAAAAAACACGAATAGTTTGAAATAATGAAAATGGGTGTCGTAGGAAGATTGGACGAGTTAAAAAATCTTATTGAACGTTATTTCGATCTTGTTTGATCAAAACAACAATTTTAATAATTTTATTTTCTGAACAAGATAAAAGCCAATGAAAGTTTTAAATCATTTGGATAGGTTGGATACAATGTTAACGGAAATAAAAATGCATTTTGTTCTCGTTTTAAAAAAGAAACGCGGAATCGGGCAAGCTCGTAAACGCACCCCTTACGATCCCACGGAATATTTCTGCGGCCTTGCCGCGTGAAAGGCATACGGAAACCGTCGCGTCCATCTTGTTACGTAAAACCCGACTTTTCATGAGATCGACAATGTCTCGTTTAGATTTATGGAAAGACTGCATTTCCTCTCGAGATGAAGAAACGAGAGAGATGATGATGCTTTACGTCTTATTATTTTTCCATTCGAAAATCATTGAATACAAATTAATATCAATAAAATTGATCGTATTGACGTATTGATATCGTTGACGCGATAACAAAAATTACGCAATAAAAAATTATTCTCCTCTTCCACGAAATTTCTTATATATTTTTTTCTGTTCCTCTATTTTTTTCTTTTTCTTTTCTTTACCCTTTTTCTTTCAATGATGAAAACATTGAATTATGGTTGCACATATGTTAGCTGCGAGTACACAAGTCGAAGTTTCTATTATATTTTGATTTGTATCGTAAGAGAAGAAGTCGAGAAACTCATAGCCAGGTGCAAAGACACGTTTATACAAGAGGATCGCGAGCTATCAGGTGTAATTACGAATGCGTTTCGTTTTCCTCTTCAACGCCGATTATAAGAATCAACGAAGCGAGCTTTCTCAGAAAGTCTGCTTCGACCTGACCACATATTATCCTACGTTCTTACGTATCGCGCCACTAACACTATTTACAGTATGTTTTTTGTTTGTATTAATACATACATATACATACGTAAATCAGCCGAAAGAAGAAACGAAGAAAAGGGGAATTATTTACGAGTGAAAGCTAATTACGAATCTCTTGCCTTTGAATTCAACGACTACTACTACTACTACTGGCTGCTACTGTCTAACTAAAACCTGAAATTTGACATACTTGTTTCAAACGAATAATCTTAATTTTTGTTCACTCGATACATACAATTTATTGCACCGAATTTGCTCGTTTCCAACGATACACCTTCGAGCTCGTGATTAATGCTCGCTTAAATTTTAGATATTTTGTTATTATGTCTTTTAAAATAATGCAATTGAACTAGCTTACTTAACAAATATTATTATAATCCAAAATCGAATGATTAATCTAATCCTAATGCGTATATAAAAGCGAAAGATTATTATTATCATTATAATATTGGAGTAAGCGGAAAAGAGCAAACGCGAAAAGGCGTGGAAAATAAACGACTCGTGGGCCGTGACGAGGAGGCCATTGCGACACTTCTTTTAGTTTCATTCTCTTCATTTTTTTTTTCTTTCTTTCTTTCTTTCTTTCTTGTCTTTCCGCGAGTCCCGCCAACTCAGACGGTACGCAGAGGTGCAACAGACTCTTGCGAAAATGCCTGACATGAGTGGCCTGAAAAAATAAAGCACGCCGATAAGCACTCTCTCTCTCTCTCTCTCTCTCTCTCGCGGTTTGCGTCTGATAAAGTCACTTTATCGTGTTTGCACGGTGCGATAGCGATGCGCAAAAATGAGGTTGAAATTACAAAACTGTACGAGCCACGAGTACAAAGATTATGACGAGGAGGAGATCGGGGAAAAGGGCAACGACAGATTGATAAACCGTCATAGAAAGAGAGAGAGAGAGAGGAGAGAAGGAAGGATTGTGTTGGTTGCATCGATGCACCGACGACGAGGGGTTCGCGTAATCTGAAAGGCTTATAAATCTGCATCCGGTGTGGAATGATCGATAAGAAGAATTATCGACGATTCTTACAAATCTCTGCACCTTTTTCTTTCTCTCTCTCTTTTTTTTTTCTTTTTTTTTTCTTATTTTTATACCGAACACAATGTTTTAAAAGAAGAGAACAAATTCAACGAATTATTTATTTCTCTTTCTGAAAAATTGTTAAACAAATTTTTAATCGAATGAATAACCGAAATGTTATTAATAAATCAAATCGTGATAATATTCTCTCTGATTATTGCGTTTAAAGAAAAATTTAGTTAAAATATATTAGATTGAATTTGTTAAGGAAAAAAAAACGTTTTTTCTTTCGTTTACATACGCAATTTTTAGAATGATACACAGAAGTGAAAGAGTTTCGTCGAGTGGCCTCGGCCTCGTATTAATTGATCGAAATTAGAGCGAGCACACTTCTCGGGTCTGCTTTATTGGCAAGAGTCACCGACGGTTCAATGACCGACTGTTTATTCGACTTCGGCCGATGACGCATTCATTCCTTTCTTTTCGAAGAAAAACAACAAACGAAATGTAGCCGTCTTTGATGACATTTTCATCGTTCAAATAATTACTTGTCTTCGAATCTAGTTTAATTGTAATGCATATATATATAGGGTGTCTAAGATACACGTTAACAACATTTGGCTAAGAAAAACCTCAGACAGAGCTTGTACATAATATATAATATATAATACATATCATTATCGAGACATGCACTTTGGCGATCTACTTTTTATGGGACGATATAAATTTACCTAAAGGATGAATATAAATAAATGTCGAGACAGATGTCTCTCTATCTATATTTCTAAAGTGCCCTTTCTACTAACGATGACTGACGATAAGATCGAACTGACTGATGGAATTGGCAAATATCTAGGGAAACATTTTTTGGTTAACTGGTCTTTTGAGACTTTTTCTTATAATCACGATTTCTTCTTTTATCCTTTCAAATTTCATTACGAGAATAAAATAAAGTCTAATGAGAAACTAAACGTTTTGTTTCTTTGTTCGTCGCGCGTTATATTTTTTTTATGGCGGTGAAAAAAAGTTTCGCACGCATCGGACAAATTGGTAAAAACGTTGGAAGGATTATTTGATTATACCGTTTTTTCAAAGAAGTCATTCGAGTCCTTGGAAGACTCAATTAGCTAGCTCGTAAAAGTCCTATATATATATATATTTTCGTTTGGTCATCCCGTGACCACTCGGACGAGTCGATTTAACCTTGAGAAGAGCATGAATTCTCTCGAAAATCGAATGTTCGGCGCGTTGAAAGTTTCAAATAAGTGATGAAAAAAAAAAAGAAAAAAAAAAAACAACAAAATCACTTCGAGGCCACCCTTTGGCTCGACTCCGAAGGTCGTGGGCGAGCCTAACGACCTACCGGGTCTCTCGATTCGGTAGGTACTCGATCTTGACTTGCCACGAATGACCTTGAAATAACTCTGCCTCCGCGTTCGAATTTTCTTTTTTTTTTTTTTTTTCAATATAAATATACTCCTTCTTTTTCTTTTTTCTTTTCCTTTTTCATTAACTTCCGCAAAATATCTCAAAAAAAATATTGCAAAACCTTACCGAACTTGATTATTTTATTTGGCGCAGATTGAATACAAATTTGTGTACGAATATTATCCAAATGCGTTAGCATCATTAAAATGGCCACGTAATAAAGTTAAATAAATAGAGAACAAACACACAGATTAGAAGGAGAGAAACAGAAGAGAGAATCCTTTGAACAGTGGCGTTAAAATCCCGATGCATTTAAATGGTGGAACAAACGAAAAGCCTATTTCGAGCGTGTAAGCGTAATTCGGAATAAATACGTATCATTGAAACTATACCACAGAGAGAGAGAAAGAGAGAGAAAGAAAGAGAGAGAGAGAGAGAGAGAATCGTTATCCAACGTTAACAATGTCGAAAGTTAGAAGCTTTTCATAGGTGGAATTCGGATCGCGAACGTATAGAGTGTTACACGTAGTGGTCCCTTATCTTCTAGTTTTCTCTCTCGCACATACATACACAAACACACTCTTGCTCTCTCTCTCTCTCTCTCTCTTATTGTCCTTATTACTAGCACCGAGCAACAACGTCGATAAATCCGCGTATACTCTGGTGGTGCCGCGAAACGTATTGTCGCGCGCGCGCGCGCGCGCGAGCGGGTACACGTGACACGCACACGGACTAAAGCGTGCAAGGATTAAAGCGCGCCCAGCATGGATTTATAAGCGGACTTCGGACAATGCTCGGGCTCACCACAGCGCGTCATTAAACGAGTGGATACGCTCGAGCTTCGTCCTTTGTCTCTTTCTCCTATCTTTGAACCTTTTTTTTCCCCCCCACCCCTCCCCCCTCCCGACCGTGCCTTTTACTCTTTTTCATTTAATTTCGATTAAAACGAAGTACCGTTCGTTAAATTAGATGATCTTTCGGGCCCCGTTTGATTACCGATAATTAGGTTCGTTCGAACAATAAATTTTGTTCTACGATAAAAAGAGAACATGTGATCCTGAACGGTTTGGTCGAAAATAATGTTTGATTTTTTGCTCAATAAAATATTAGAACTATGTAAAATGGTCGTTTGTAACGATCTAAACAAAGAAAACAGGCCATTTGCGAATGCCTCGTGACCGAATTGCAATCGATGAAAAGGAAGAACGCAAGTGCATTTACCGTCTCGTTTTTCTCTCTCTCTCTCTTTTTCTCTTTCTTTCTCTCTTCCTCCTTCCCCTGTTACCCTCGCAAATGTGCTGGCTCGACCTACGCTCGAAAAGCGTAGGATTTTTCGATACACGCGATGTCTCGAGCACGGTTCGTGCTCAGATAAAATCGAACGAGCCATCTTAATAATTCCCTCCTATCCGTACCTTCCATCTTGATCTTCTTTCGGGGGAAAAAGCTTGTCGAGCTTAGAAAATTAATAATAATAATAATAATAATAATGATGATGATGATGATGATGATGATGATTAGGATTACATGAGATAATCAAAATATCGTCGATTATACGAGAAACAATAATTAGAAGAAATAATTTTCATAATTATATTTCGAAACGATAAAGAAAATATAATAACGATAAGAAATTGTTAATAATCGACTAAATAAATATCGAAAAAGATAAGCAAGATTATGCCTTTTCGTTGCCTTTATGAAAGAGAATACGAACGTGGGCGCTTGCGTTCAGGTAGACGACGACGACGACGACAACGACGACGACTGTAGTAATACTGAACCACTGCGATACAACGAGTTCGATAGGAATAATTTATTTATCTCTGCCTACCTACTGCGCCAGTTAGTATCGGCATTCCACGAACCGGCTCCTACACAATGCGTCCTGTAAATGATTCGACTATTGGTCGAAAAATCAATTCAATATCGATCTATCGAGTAAGATAATTTTTCAATAATTTAATTAACACTTTTCTTTTTCTCTTCTCTTTCTTTTTTTACAACGTAAAGATAAGAAATAATAAAAACAAATCGTTAAATCGTTACGTGCTTTTTCTTCTTCTTATCGTTAGTTTCCTTGAAAAAAATAAGAAACGTTGAGTTCGTCGTTCGCGTTACACCGGAGTGTTCTTCTCGTCTTCCTTCCTCTCTTTCCTGCACTGTCAAAAGTGCTCAGACAACTCGAGGCGCAAGGTCAAGCAAATTGGCACCAACGGCATCCGTGAAGTCTGTTCGCGAATGTCGCCACTGTTTCGCTCGACACTAACCTGTCTTCGAATAAAGGGACGACTGTGTTCCATAACTAGATAACGTTTTCTACGATACAGAAATAAACGGATTTTATTCTATTCCTAGAGTGACAACGAAGGTTAGTTATATTCGTGTTTCTAACCGGAAAAAAAAAAAGGATTTTAATGCCGGCCTATTCATTTTTATCTAAACTTTGACGCATTTTTATAAAAACACGAGTGTTTCGATATAAATATTATTTACGACGAAATAAAAAAAATGAAAGAAAGTAGACCACAGAGAAAAAAATGTGAGAGGGAGAGAGAGAGAAATAAAATAAAAGACTCGATAAAGAAGAAGAAGAAGAAGAAGAAGAAATGATGGAGTAATCGTAAGGCATGTTGACGTTAGGTGAAGTTGAAGTTTATTCGTGAGTAGTAAAGCAAAGCTAGCGTAGAGTCCGGTACAAGCGAGACAGGCTGGTGTCCCAATGGCGTAACTATACGACCCACTAAAACTTTGCCGTTGCATAATCTCAAAGCGTAGAGAGCGAATGAACCTACGCTTCGAGGATCGTCCCTCTTTTCTACTCTCTCTCCCTCTCTCCCTCTCTCTCGTTTCATCTTTTACCCCTACCGTGTAACCTTTCCTCTCTCTCTATCTCTCTCCCTCTCTCTTCCTCTCACTCAATAACTACTTTTCCGTTTTTCTCTTTCTATCCGACTCTCCGTTGGTTAGAACGAAACGTTGGCAAGCGATAATAGAGATATTCGGAGTCTAAAGCAAGAAGCCGGTGTGTTGCACGTTGTGTGCACTTTCGAATATGTGGAACTCCCTGCCACTGCGAGAAGCTGCCGCGTGGGTGTTACGCGAGTTAATGGAGGTTACGACCATTTCCGAGTAGCTCAAAGCATACGTAGTACGAACGTAGGTACCAAAGCGTGTCCGACACGAAATTCGCTTCGAGAGGAGGACGGTATTATTTCCCTTCACCTCTTTCTCTCTTTCTATCTTTCTCACCTTATCTCATGGGAAAACAACTTTATCCTATGACTACGGTGATTCCATCATTGGCACATAAATTATATCTTTCTAGATCTCTTTCTCTCCTTTAAGATTATTCGTTTTTATAAATGAAAAAAAAAAAAAGAAGAAAAAAATAAGATAATAAAACTTGCTTAGGAGTAAACGTTCGTGCCTAATTACCGATGCGGAAATAAAGTCAACCGAACTAGGACATTCTTATCCGTTTTCTTTATATTTCGTCTTGAAATCTCTGCCGAACGAAACGAGGGTCCTTGACTAAAGAAATAATTGATCAAAATGATGTACCCGCTATTCGTTAGAACAGAAATGTATGAATTATTGATTTAAGTGAAAAAAAAAAAAAAAAAAAAAAATAACAAGAAAAAAAGAAAGTAAGAAAGGTACAAATTGAAGAAAGTAATTTGTAAAGATTAAGTTTCGTCCGGAGGTAGTTCGATAGTTTACATCGACTTAATTAGTTTGTCGGTGGAGTTAATATTTTATGGTCTAACGTAAGTATAGCAAGGAGCGAGCTTTAAGTTTGCATAGGGTTTATCGCTCGTAACCCATAAACACTTCGCACTTATTGCCGGCGGAGCCGTAATATCGCCGCTTCAACGTTAACTCTGGCCGCGAGCCGATGTTCTACAATAATTCGTGCCACTCCCGGGAACACCACCTGTTCACCACGAACAGCCAAAGGTACACGGAGAGCCCAAGCTAGCAGAAAGAGAGAGATGCTCCGCCGATAGCTCGCTACCGTAATGAGCTCCAACCTTGCGATAGCTAGCAAGCTAGCTAGCTAGCTAGCTGGCTAGCTGAATTTTACAAACCGTACGAGCACCTGCCATTTTTTTCTTTCTTTTTCTTCTTCGTCTCCTCCTCCTCCTCTCCCTTCCCCCCCTCTCTCCTCATCCTCTTCCTCTTTCGACGAACTACCCACCACCACCACCGACCGACCATTTTAACATCGAGGCCTCGCATGGAAGCTCGTTATAAATTTACAAGCACGCGCCATCGTTCCATTTTGTCCCGCGATCTGATCTTTATCGATTCGATTCTACGACTCGTAGAGTTAACCCTTTTTTGTGTTCTTTATTTTTTTTTTTTTTATATTCATGCGACGACGACTACGACTACGACGACGACGACGACGATGACAACAACTGTTCCTATCGCCTACGATACGATATAGTTCTATCAAAATGTTCGAACGTTGTTTATCTTTGTTGTTTTTTTCTTTTCTTTTCTTCGTTGCTCATTATTATTTCATTACTGAAATTCTTTTCTTTTTACATAATTTACTACCTCTGTTCTTCGTGCGATATAAATAATTTCGAAGGAGTTTTGTACGAAATGAAAAGTTTTACTAGTAAAACCAATTTTCTCAGACATAATTATATATCCGTTCAAACAGAAATAGTGTACTTATCGATAAAGCTTAGTGCCACGAAATTACATGGATATGTTGTTGCAAAGACGAAAATTCCAGCATCGTTGAACCTAATAGCAGAACGAAGCAAAGGAAAGAGCAACAGGGAGGAAGTGTAGAGAGGAGAGGAGAAGAGAGAAAAAGAGAGAGAGAGAGAGAGAGAGAGGGAGAGAGGGAGGGAGCCTTTCGGCGGTTGCTGCACTGACCAAGAGTACCAAGGCAGAGTGCACAGAGGAAAAGAGAAATAAAGAGAAATAAAGAGAGAGAGAGAGAGAGATTCCGAGAGGGAGGGGAAGAGGGACAGAGAGGTAGGAGGGAAGAGGGAGAGGGGGAGGGGCAGAGGGCGGGGGGGTAAAGAGGGGAGAACGAACCGAGCGAGTATTTTCGCTGGCCTTGACGCAGCGACGGAGGGCGATGCACCTCTCCTGGCGAACACACTGCGAAACCGGCAGCGTGTGTCGCGAACGGACGCACCAACCAACTCGCACAAAAACACGTACGTATGTATGTATATACGTACGTACATACATACATACATACCATACGCGAACAGAGAGGGTTACCTACAAAGAGACGTACATCATGTTCAGCGCGTACGGCTGCCTTACAACCACACCTTTCAAACGAAAACGAAGCTACGGAAGAGAACGTGTACCTATGCCTCGCATTTCTATAATATATGTGTGAGTATACACGAAGCCTCTGGGTTCCCGTGCGCGCCTGTGTGTGTGTAAGTGAGGAAAGGAAACGAAGGCCCGGTCCAACTCGCGAATGCTCGCCACTGACCTCACCCAACGAACGCCGACGGTGCGCGCCTCCTCCTCGTCTCATCTTTTTTTTTTTCTTTTTCTTCATTTCTCCCCTTTCCCTTCCCCACCCCCCCCCGCTTTTGCTTCTTTCACTCTCTCACTCTCTCTCTCTCTCTCCGACTCTCTTCTACTCTTCTCCTCACGTGTTCGTACACTGTCTGCCAAAAGTCCCATAAGAATTCGATCGCTTACTACTTCGAAATCGTGGCCTTTCATTCCATCGTATTTTATCAACGCGTTTCAATTATCTATTTTTTTGTTTTTGTATATTCTCATGCAATTAAAAGTACGATCGAAAATTAATCGATCTGTATGAAAAATCTTCGATATCATCTATGCGTCTTACGAATGGTCTGAAGAATTTTTTCAAACGAAAAAAGTTACGTAACGTAAATTAAAAAGTGCCAAATTATAAAAAAGCAAAAAAAAAAAGAAAGAATAGAAAAGATTTAAATGTCCGATATATTTTTCGAGATCAACAGTTGCAACAGATATAAAATGCATGGCATAGAAACCGACGTGGCAAAAGTAAAAGAGGAATAAAAATAAGAAGAAGAAGAAGAAGAAGAAGAAGCGGAATAATAAGAAGAGGATGAAATGGAAGGCAGCAAAAGCTGGCGAACGGGTCGGCGACGACGAAATGACCGAGGAAGTGGGGAGAAGGGGGATCTTCTGCGGCTCACGGACTGGATCCATGGGACTGGATCCATGCGACTGGCTCCGCTCAGCGTTTTCGGCCCGCGGGAATGCTGAAGCAAGAGGAGGATGAAGGAGAGGATGAAAGGGGAAAATGAAGGGGAGGAAGAAAAGGAGGATCAAACGAAGAGAAGAGAAAAGAAGAGAAGAGAAGAGGTAGAGAGGAGATGGCGGAGGCAAGAGGATAGGTCGGGGACTTGCTTTATGGGCTCTCCAGGCCCCCACCCTCCTTTCTCCTCTTCCCCCTCGTCTTTCTCCGAGCCTCTCCCAGCCGCTCGCAGCGATCGTTGCCCGCGTACGTACGCGTCTTGTTATTAAGCTCGATGCCCACGGTCGCTGCCACCAACCCGGGGATCCGGTATACAAGGTGGCCACGCCACGTCGATCCTAATGATCTTTTTCTACGATCCTATCATTTTTAGTTTCAATTTCATCCGAAACATCTCCGCGCCGATAGAAATTCGATACGATTGATCTAGCTGAGAAGATAGACAACGACTGAAATAATCGATTAAATGATTGCACGTTACCTTTTTCTGCAGTTTGTTGTTCAAAATATTGATCGATATCGAAATTGATATATGTATATTTATATATTTAAATTAATTTGTCTTTGTTAGATCATTTAGATTAACTATTGGAGAGTATCGTGTTAAATGTGTTTAAACGATTATTATCGCGTTAAATAATGGACCGATGCGTTATGTTTCCGTCCACTTGGAAGTAAGTATTATTTTAGTGGAATTAAGTGGACCACCCTGTATACGAGTGCGAATCGAGTTTCTTATTAATCGTGCGACGACCTCGCTCAACGTTTGCGCGCCAATAGTCGAGCAACGACGTTCCATGCTGTCGTTCGAATTTTCATTTCACTCCAATGGTAATCGTGTCTTCTTCATTTAAATGCTTTCTAAGGTCCGATAATATAAAGATCATCACGACTCTATACAGCTATAAGAATATTAAACATCTCAATACTCTCAAGAGTAAAATATAATTTATTTAACTACCAGGAATAAATTAAAAATATTTATATGCTTGACGTATTCTAAAATATTCAGAATTATTACTAATTATTTATTTAAATTCATATAACGGGATTTCCTGTTTTTTATTACTAAATTTTGTAATGTTAGTTAGACTTAAAAAAAAATTTTGAGATGCACTAAATAATTATTTTTAAATAATTTTAATCGAATAATTGAGATAAATATATACATAAATATATTTATTAATTATTTAAATTTCGTGGACATGTTTCTCTAGACGAGATCGAATAAATTAATGTTCCATTTCATCACTAATAACGCGAGAAAAACACGAAGCGTAAAAAAAATGCGCCAATTATTTGCACTGTTTATTGAATGAATTTAACCGATGAGACAAGAAGATACGATTCTAAACTAATAAAATAAACAATAGAATATACCATTTTTAGATTTATTAGAATAATTATAATCAGTAACTCGTACCGATTAAGACTTTTTATCCTTGGCATGATTGAACTGCGAAAAGGCATTAAATTTTTGTACTCACTCGTTACTAACTGTCATATCACATATGTGAAACATGAACAGTTAGCATTAGAAGTTCTGCGATGGCTCTAAAATACTCCAATTTTGCAGTAAGTATTGTAGTCTGACGATTGATGATCCATCGGAGATCCATCAAAGATCCATCGAAGAATTAATTCCACTTATTTGAAAAGGAAGAAAATTCATCGTCATATCTGTAACATAAAATAGAACAGAACGATAAGTTATCAATAATATAATTTCAAATCATAAGAAATAAAATCGAATAAAATGTAAATAAAAATAAATATTTACAATGCATTCCAATGGGATGGAGCTCAATTGCACCATGGCGATGCACCTCGCGTGAATCTAAAAACGCGATATAAACGAAAATAAGAAACTATAGATGAGTTTTCTTATCGCGAAACCGAAATTTTATTATACGGCGAAAAACACTGATTCTAATTCGCGTATGATTTTAATTTATTATGCGCCCGAACACTGACTCTACAACTGTTTCTAAAAACTGCTTTGCACGCAGTCAATGCAAATACAAAAATTACACACTTTATTTTAAATCTTCATTGATGCACTGACTTTAATACGCGAACAGTCTGTGCGACTGTTTTTACATAAAAATATAACTTTGATCGTACAAGCTCTAATACAATTACTGCTTTGTTCGTAGTCAATTTAATATGAAAAATTTCTAATGCAATCGCGTAACGCGAACGAATTGGAATTAACGAACGAACGTGCTTCTAATCCGTGATTTTATATCATATTTAAACGATACAATATTCCCATACATTGCTTCGCGCACGATTTCAATTAATATCTGAAACAGAAATAAAAAAACAATACTATTAATATCATTATCATAATTGAAAACCATTGAAATTCTTGTGCAATTATTAAATACAAAAATATACTTACTTCGAATCTTCATTGATGAATGCAAGATGGGTATCCTACCCTTAAGATGACGACGAATAAAACTTTTTAAATCGAAAAAAAGAAACTTGCGAGTTTCTTAACCGAGCAAACGAAACTTTAATGTGCGACGATCAACACTGACTCTAATTTCCGATTTTTAAATACTTTTTTTTAACGATGCAAGACACGAGTACTTCATTGCCTACGCGCTCGATTGCAATGATGTTCTGAAACAGAAACAGAAAAAGAAAAACAACAATTAATATCATCGTTATAATAAAAAATATCATAGAAATGTTTGATAGGAAAATATACTTACTTTTAGTCTTCATTGATGACTGCAGGATGGGTATCCTACCCTTAGGATGACGATGTATAAAATAAAATTAAATACAAAATCTGAAAAGCTGAAACATACTAAAGATTATAGTACAATATTTTCTGTAAAACATTTGCGAAGACAGAATACACATTAAAAGATACTTTATCATAAATATTCAATGCTAAATATAAAAAGAAAATGTAATAATCTACGTAAAAATCAAGTATATCAATTTTTTTACTATCCAATGCTATAATGAACTTTCAAAAAGATTAAATTAATAATAATAAAGTTAGAAATATAAAATTATTCAATAATTTAATATGTCGTTACTTTCGTTGATGATAACTCGTCGGAGGACGGAAGAAGAATGAGATACGTTACTGTTTATCCTTGAAAGTGTCGAATGCTCGACTGTGTTTTCGTTTTGTTTTCGGTTCGAGAGTGACCTGCGAATATACACCATTTATATATACATATATATATCTATACGTTGATTGTTTTGTTTTCTTATTCTCTCTCTCTCTCTCTCTTACTCTTTTGCTTTCTGTTTCACACTTTTTCTATTACACTTCTCTATGCTATGAAGAAAAAAGACTTACCTCAACGAATATGAAGATAAAAAAGTATACACAATTATAAGATTATGTATACGGACTCGTGCTGTATTCTCCCAATGCTTGGAAAACTTAAAAAAGTAAGAAATGAGATTACATTTGTACAATATAAAGAAAATCAAATATATGAATGGTTAATTTAAAATATAAAAATTACTAACTAAAGCATCGTAAAAAATAATACTTAGTATCGATATCGTGAAAATAAGTCGGATAAATGAAGAAATTATTAATAAATAACGAACTGAGGAATTTGGCGGGAAAGTGAGAAACAACGATTTTTATTTTCACGAATATTTTTGGAACTTTTTAATATTTCGTTTGGAGAACACTCGCGTATAAACTATCTTGCTTGTAACTATCGTTTGATATATAATAGAAGGCTGTACGTTAGAAAATATCTTTTAATTACGTGATATTAACGGGACGACGATAATCCGTGGCGAGAAATACCGATGACAGATTCAATATGGCCCCCCGCACAGTTGGTAAGTAGATCCCCCGCAAATACAAGTGGCGACATCTTGACAATGATAGTTTGATATCTTTACATTGTTTCCATCTATTATGTAATGCAGAGAGATGCAAATTTATGTCATGATTTTTTTCATGGTCGCGTAAAGATATTTTTTAAGCTAACACGGTATAAATAGAATTAATATTATATAATTAAATTATATAATATATATAATACAAAAATATATAATAGATATAATATATAATAGAAATGTACTGTGTCTACTACGTATAGGGAGGGCTGAAATGTTTTGAGTCCACCAGCATATGAAGGGCTGTAATAGAATTATACCTGCTCTTATTAAAGTTCGAGAATAATTTTTATGTGTACTTGATAAAGAACGAATTTCCTGGAATTCGCCGAGTGATATAAGTATAGTCGATGTTTGCTTCGTTTAACTTTGACCTTACCTTTTACCTCTTTCTCTCTCTATCTTTCCCTACGCATTCGATCATATGGATTATTACTACACGTAAAAATAAAAAGTTAATTTCTAGTTATAAAATAAGTTTCTACAAATAAAATACATTTATAGGTTTATCATGGAAAATTATTTGTCAAATAATAATTGATCACAAATATTTAATGCTAATTCGAGATATTCCACGAAAATGATTTTAGAAATATAATTCCATCATATAAAGCATGTGATATAATTTTATAATAATTTTTTTTTACATTTAAAAATAATTTTTAAATTATTTTTCTATAAACATACAATGATGTAACCGAGGTTAGGGAAATCTATACAGTGTGTTTTAACTCATTCCTTCTCTTTCTTTACCACTAATTATAAGTCCTCTCTCTCTTTTTTAATGTCATAAAAAATGCTGTCGTTACCGTCGTCTAAAAAGTTTCACTTGAAGAAGATGATGCGCAAAGTAACCGTTCGAAGTTAAATACCTAAAGATATCGAATAAACGGTGTGAGCGAGTCCAGAAGATCGAAAAGCAAGTAGGTGCATCGAGTTACGACTCGGTGCCGTTTAACCTGCATTTGCAAGCGCGTAACTGCATTGCACAATGATCGAGAGTTTACGAGCTAGAGAGGCGCCTCCTCGTTTCCTACCATGCCTCTATCCGTAGCCCGTTCTTCACTCGTTATAAGACTTGTTTATCACGTTTTAAAAAGATATATACCGAGATACGTTTAGATCTATGTATCAATGACTCTTCGTCAATTCTTTTTTTTTTCTTTATTTTCCATCTTCTTCGGGTTATTTCTTCGATTAACGGAAAATTCTAAAATTTAAGCACCCGTTACACGATTGGTCGTACTTTATTCTTCCTGGCATACTAATTTATAAACTAGATAAAATAAAAAAAAAATATGATAATATTAATAATAATAATAACAATAATAATAATAATAATAAAAAAGAAGAAGAAAGAAGAGTAAAGAAGTAGAAGACATGAACGTTTTACTTGGCACCAACCGCCGCGCGAGAAAAGCCGGCGAACGCGTTAGAAACACATAATGAGAATTTATTTTATGCGCCGTTGATGAAGGAACGGAGTCTTTGAATTTACAGGCCATAACTGTGCCCATTAACGACCTCGTAAAAAAGAAGACCTAGCATTTATTAAAAGAAAACGTTGAAATAGTCACCCAATACTGAATTATCCCGTTCTAAAATTGACGAAAGTAACGATTATTTTTTTATTTTAAATCGAGAAAGAGAAACATTATTTTTGCTTATTATCTTTGAAACCAATTCCCTCCCCCCCTCTCTCTCTCTCTTTTTCACTCTCTTTTTCTCTATCATTCTCTCTAACGCAAACTACATGTAATATGAAAGTGCGTTTCAGTCTTTTATTTCGATCGATCGATTCGTAGAGACCCGACGATCGACCGTATCCGTCCTGTCCCCCCATTCGAAATCATTTTCCCCTTCGATCCAGCTACAATTTTTTTACAACGCCCTTCGAACTTTCCTCCTCTGCTGCTTGTCCCTCGTCTGACGACTTTTAAATGACGTCGGCGTTCCCTTCGTTTTAAGTTTCGAGTATAAAACGGGAGAAATATAAATGATTCTGCCTATCTCACTCTCTCTCTCTCTCTCTCTCTCCTCAATTTTCTCGAATCATAGACATTACTGTTGTTTTTTTCTTCGCGTTTCACATAAACCACGAAAAATGTCTTACTCGTGACAAATTGAACCGAAGGATCTTTTCTTTTTAATCGAGAATTTTCACGATACGCAAAGCCCCCTAACCGAATCGTCGAAGGGAATCGGCAGCTGTTTTCAAAGCGTCATGGTCAACGATTCTCCTTCTTCTTTTCCTCCTCCTCCTCCTTCTCCTCCTCTTCATCCTCCTCCTCGTCGCCGTGTCCCGTGATAGAACGTTAATTTTACAAAGGGGGAAAACTTGGCTTTCCCGCGCTCGCTTAGGAATATTTTATCGTTTTAATAGAAGAAGAAGAAGGAGGAGGAGGAGAAGGCGGAGGAGGAGGAGGAGGACGAAGAAAACGTAAAACGCCGAACTAACGTACTTCTTCTTTTTTTCCTTCACATTTTATGGGGAACATTTTTTTTTATTCCCTTCTCCCTCTCACTTTCTCTCTCCCTATTTTCTTTTTTTGCTTCTTTAAAATACTTTAAAATGCAATAACGAAAGTTTTAATTTATTCGATTTTAAAAAGTAGAAAAACACGTTCGGCGCATTTTGCGAAATATTTTTTTACGTAAAAAAATTCGTCGACGAATCTAAATATCCTTTGATTCTTTCAAACAGGAAATAAGAAAAGAAAAGAAAAGAAAAAGAAGAAGGGAGGAGAAAAAAAGGAAAGGAGAACGTTTCGTGAGAATCGAAATCGCTCGCTCGGTAGGCCGATTCGCCGAGCTACGAGTTATAATTTTTAGGAAGCTAGGCGAATCGCGTTATGCGTCGGTAGTTTCTTATTTATGAAATTAGAGGAGGATAATTGGTGTGGGGGAAAATGATACAACCTCTCCTTTGCGTCTCTCTCTTTCTCTTTCTCTCCCTTCTTCCGGTTTCAAGAAGCATTGGTTCGTGCATAGAAAATGGGCATACTAAATGAGGAAAACAAGGAGTTTGCTTCTTGATAACTTCTATAACGTAACGTTAATAAGTCCTCGTATAACATACAACATGCCTGTCTACACGCTCTATGACACGCGGTAGAAAAAAAAAAATATATATATATAGGCTGACGATAAGACCTGTATAATTAATTCTCCTTTCAAAGTTTTCCAACACACTTTACCATAGAATCTACAATTAATCGACTCGTTTAAATAATCATTCGTTATAACGAACAAATCTAAACGAACAGAATTCAATTGACAAAAAAATGGTCAATCAAAATTTCAACAAAATCATTAATAATATTCGAATTTCGATGAGATATAGAAACAAATTCTATGAAACGTGGTTAACCAATGGTAAACAACCCTTAGATATCACGAATTAACTCATATGAGTGAATGTTAAAGATAGAAAAATAAGTCGATCATCTGTTCGACCTCGCAATTTCGATCCACGACGCGGGTCGTTGCTCCGTCGTAGTCGTCGTTGTCGTCGTACCGTCGACGACGTCGACGGTACGACGTCGAAGGTAACGCGGCACGGTACAGTACACGGTGAGGGACCAACCAACCAACCAACCAACCAACCAACCAACCGAGCGAGTGCAACAGAGAAAGAGAATAAGATAGATAGATAGAGTGCGCGAGCGCACGAGGACGCGCACGTATTATGCACATAGAGAGAGAGAGAGAGAGAGAGAGAGAGCCACGCGTGCATCCCTCTGACGAACATAAGCCGCGATTAGGGGTGCTTCTATAGAACACATCGCTAACCAATACACACCCCCCACCCCACACACACACACACATATATATATATGTATAGATAGATAAATATATAAATGAGGTATGTATATGTGTAACTGTATGTATATTCACATATATAAAACTTAGAAACAGCGGAAACATTGTGCGTGCGCTTGCTCGTACCCGGGATCGATGGAAATAATTCGTTGCCTTTTTTCGTGATTACCATTTCAGTTCTCTTCCTCGTTTGCCAATAGCGAGAGTGAGAAGGAGAGAGATAGAAATAAAGAGAGAGAGAGAGATGGAAGTAGCGATGAAGGGAAGGAGGGTGGTTCCCAATCGACGGGAAACCACCAAGAGAAACGTGCGCAGAGGGCTTGGGGCATAATAACGCGTAATGGACTTGCCTCGGACGATCGATTCACCCCTTTTTTTTCGTGATTTTCTACGGCCACCACACCATAGTTTTTTCCATCGCGACTACTATTACTACTACTCGTTGGATCTAATGATAACAGATATTAGATATATTTTTCTTTTCTTTTTCTTTTTTTTCTCTCTATCCTTAGACGTATTTCTCTGGAAGATTTATTTCATTTGCAAAAAAGATTTCGATGCATCCTCGAATTTTCGTAGAATCACGAAATTTGTATTCTAAGAAAATACGAAGATGATCGAGGATATATTATATATCTTAAGAGTATTATCACCGAAGTTCTACCTCTTCTTCTCGGTCGTCCGTTCAAGTAATCCCGATATTGTGCTCCTCGAAGTATCCACTGTTATTTCTTCGTTTGTGTGGATTTCTAGAAGCCGGTAGGTAGGTAGGTAGGTAGGTGCCCGGGTACGTGTTCACTTTCTTTTTCGTGCACGCGACACGCATGCACGTTCGTGCGGTTGGGGTTCGTTGGTGGTCGTGCGATCGGATTACGAGCAATGTCCTAAACGAAGAAAAAAAGAAAGAAAGAGAGAGAGAGAGAGAGATAGAGCAATGTGATTAAAATTGAATTGTCTGGTAAGAGTTTTTTCGTTTCTATTTCCTATCTTCGAATCACAAGTATCGGCAGAAAATCAGAAAAAAAAAAGAAAAAAAGAAACGTATAAATACCATCAAGAATTTCCTCCCGTTTCCTTCTCCAAAAGAAAAGAAAAAAAAAAAAAGGAAAAAAAGGAAAAGGAAAGAAAAAAAGGAATAAAAGTAATTGGATTGTCAAAGCTTCGTCGAAGAATCTCCAATTTCGTTAAGATAGTTTGAAAAGGTGTGCCTTCCTCTCGGGATGCTCAGCGAGACGAGACATGGTCTCGCGTACGAGCACGTAGGAGCTACCTGGTACCGCGGATGGACGTTCCAGAGAAAAAGAGAGGGAGAGAGAGACAGAGAGAGAGAAATAGAAAGAGGTAAGGGAATAAAGTGAAAAGAGGAGGAAGAGAGCGAAGGAGAGGGCAGAGGATTTCGCGTACGAAAGAGCAGGAGCGTGAGAAGGCAAGGACCCGTACACAATGCGTGTTCCGTGGAATAAACGAGCTCTCTTGACGCGGGCTTGCTTAAGAGAGAGAGAGAGAGAGAGAGAAGAAAAGGAGCGAAGAAGGGAGGGAAGAGAGAGAGAGAGAGAAACGAAGTAGGCCTACGGCCAAAGGAGGAGAGTGGGGAGGACGTGGCAAGAGGAAAAGGAGGAGGCAGAGGTGGAGGAGAAGAAGAAGAAGAAGGTAGAGGGGAGGGAGGAAGGTGGCCGAGAAGCTAAAGGAGAAGGGAGGACCGACCGGAATTTAGGGTAGGTCAGCGCACCGCCGTCGCCTTCCATCCCTTCTCTCTCCTCTCTCACCTCTCGCGGAGCCTACCCGACCTATACCACTGTTCGTAGCCTTCTCCTCTCCTCTCCTCTCTTTACCACTCCTCTCCTCTCCTCTTCACTCCACACTACTCTTCCCTCCCTCCATATTTCTTTTTCTTTTTCTTTCTTTCTTTCTTTCTTACTCTTTTCTCCCCACCATTAGAACGTTTCGGCCTACGCACCCCCTTTTTCTAAGTAAAACTTGAAATTCGTTTGGCCCTGAACACGCAAACGTTTCATTATGTCTATGGAATTTTGTTGTTGTTGGTTACATTTTTATTTATTCGCATTATTATAATACGTAATTTTTTCTTTTTTATTTTATTGCCGTATATATTATTATTTTTTTCAGGAGTTGACTTATTTGTTATTTACAATTGATCGCATGCACAATTTGTTCTTTTACTATTTAATATATTTTTTTTCTTTTATTTGTGTCGATTTTTTATAGAACGAATAATAGAAACAATGTTTATCGATAGAACGGATTGTTATGGAAATTCACTTAGCTACTAGTAATATACTACCTACTCGATTATACTATGATTTTAAATCATAGTCACGGAAGGATTGGCGCGAAAGTAACGCATCGTAACTAGTCATAGATAAGAGAGGTAATATCGACACCGAGGCCTTTAAAGAGAGGATTGAATATACACGGATGATTAGAGAACAAGAAGCGGGAGTTTCTCTCTCTCTCTCTCTCTTTCTCTTCTTGTTCGTGCCAAAACCCATCGAAGCATGAAAAGTAAGTATATATATACATATATATACCTAGTACTTACATATTCGATAGAACGTTAAAGAAAATGACAGTAATGGAAGCAGAAATAGAAACTATACTAGGACGATAGAAGATGCAGGAGGTCTTGGATAACAGGTATAGAACAGGTATAGGTAGAAAGAGGAATCTTCGCATAGTCTAAGAGGTGGAGCGTCTAGTTCTCTGTTTAAAAGAAGAAGGAGAAAAGGATCTCTCTTGGTATTGGACGTTTTTTGGGGACTGCCATACCCACCAAGATGGTAGACCCTCTTTTATAAGCCTGAATTTACTCGAATTACAAGTCCCAAAAACAGACGAACATTTTGTGTAAAATGAATTACGATTTTTAACTAATATTATTATTAATATTTAAGCGAATGAATTCAACGAGCGTGTCATCTCTCTCTCTATCTTTTTCATAATCTAATCTAAAAAAAAAAAACAATTAACCGAACAAACATTAAGATTAACGCAATAAAGCAAATCGCGAAATAATTTCACGAACCAAAAAATAACGCTGTTGAAAATCCCAATTAAATTAATTCCAATCATATCCACGAGCTACCAAAAAATAATCAATTAAACTTTATCATCGACGCGGTAAAGAAAAAAATAAAATAAAAAGAAAAAAGAAAAATGTGTCGCCGTCGGAACCTTGGAGAGCAACGAACTGTCTCCCTCCCTCGTGCATCTTCGTCGTCCTTCGTCTTTCCTCTGGCAACGTAAAGGATAAGAGAGAGAGAGAGAGAGAGAGTAAATAAGTACAACATAGAGAAGAACTAAAAAGAGAGAAGGGATATATAGCGAAGAGCGGCAACTCAATTTCTCCTCTTTTGGTACCCAAGTTGAGGCTCCAGTGCCCCACCAACGAAGGCCCCGCCGAGGCCCCGGCGAGGTCCCGGCGAGGCCCCGGCGGGCCCTCCCGAGAACGTTACCCCCTCCCTTAGAGTCCCCTCACTACCAGGACGGTCCTACGGCCATTGATCCCGACCTTCGCGCGCCGAACGAACGCGATTGCCAACGAAAGCCGACTTGCCGAACGCCGAACCTGCCGCAACTTGCGCACGGTTTTGCCCTCGGTTTTGCGCGCTCGGTTTTGCCCCACCTCCCTTCCCGTCCCTTCCCATCCCTTCTCTTCCCTACCCTTTCCTTCCCATTCCTTACTCTGCCCTTCTCTTCTTTTCCTCCAAAGCCACAGCTGCCGCACACCCCCCTTCTGCTCCTCTCCTCTCTTCGTCATCCTCCTTTTCCCCCTCTTACATCCCCCCTCCCGGCAGTTTCTATTCTCCTCCTTTCTTCTCGTTTCCTTCGTCCCGCAATACTCTTCTTCTTCTTCTTCTTCTTCTTCCTCTTCTACTTTAACTTATTTCTTCTTCTTCTTCTTCTTCTGTTCATCTTTCTCGTTCCTCCTCGCTCCCCTAAACCCCTTCGTAATCGAGGTGCACGTACGACTCAAACGGACTCCTCTTCCCTTCCCCCCTTGGCCCCTCTTTCAGCCATGACGTGCCGCTTGATTCGCGAGGGACCATGACCAAGAGCCGGTGGATGGCTTGGAGGAGAAACATAGCTTCGGTTAAAAATAACTTTCTTCGAAGGCCCTTACACGTCTTTTCGTATATTACCAAGTTCGTTTTTCTTTTCTTTTTTTCAAACTCTTATACGCTTATTCCGTTGAATAAATTTAAAGTAGTTCTTGTTTTGTAAAAAAGAAGGTAAGTAATTTAATTGTATTATTTGATTTTCGATGAATATAAAATAAGATTAAAGAGAGAGAGGGAGATCTGAAATTTGTAATTTATCGGTAGAGTTTTTTTTTGTTCGCTTAATAAGATGAAAACTATTAGACAAATTGTTAAAAAAAACCGATAAACCAATGGGCGCCCTGGCGCGTCGGGGGAACAACAAGATTGCAAAAAAAGCAAAGTGTTCTATTTCCAAAGTGCTCGCTTCAATCGACGCTAGTAGCCAAAAAACGCGAACAACGGTTGGCTGACGCACGTTCACGAGTAGTGTGCATCAAAGAGAGATCTCAGAGCGCATAATTGAAATGAAACACTCCCTGGCTCGTCGCGTAGCACGATTTTCGAGATACTTCAAAAAACGTGGTTTCGCGCGAAGCGAAAGGCTAAAGCTGGGAAAGGTACAAAAGACGAAAAATCCATTTTTAAAAGCAGTCAGCCGTACGAACACAACAACAAGGCACCGGCATCAGAGAGAGCTCCATGCTTTCAGCATTGTTGCACTTTACGTCGAAAGCTACGCGTGTCACAAAGAGTGGTACGTGTATTTTTTTCGGGGTTTTTCTCTTTTTCCTAATATAAAAGAAAAAAAAAAAAGGAAGAATAATAGGGACAGGTGGTAGAATGAGAGGAAAAGTAAGGAAAACTAATTGATCGCTACGCGTCGAACCCAAACTATCGACATTTTAAATCATATTTACCATCCTACTTTACTTTTTATTACTTCCTTTCTTCTACGATCCGATGGATGAAATATGAAAAACGTTAAGTTGAATAAGACAAAAATTGTAAGAAAAATAAAAAGATAAATGATTCATAGATCTCGTTTAATTTACAAGGAATTGGTACGTGTATCTCGTTGAAACGGCCAAGTAAATAATTTGTAGCTACACGTCTTAATGGAAGCAAGAAAGAGGGAGAGAGATATCCGTATGTATGTGTGTGTAGATGTGTGTGGGTGTATGTCTGAAAGAAAAAGAAAGAGAGAGAAAGAGAGAGGAAATTCAAGGCAAAGCAAGCGATTTTATCGTCCCGACATGCACGAAGGGTGCGTGTGATTTCTCTCGAGAAGTTTTACGTTGTGATCTTGGAATTTGGGCCGACGCCAAAGTATTGCATAACGATATAAATCATGCGTGTACGAGAAGAACACGTGGCACGAATCGAAGAAACCTCGTCGACGTTGAGATAAAAGAGATTTCGCGATCTCTGACCCTTGGTCTCGAAAAGATTCGATAATTAATTTAACACGTGTCTTTTTCTTTTCTTTTTCTTTTTTTTTTTAATTAACACTTGAAAGGTTGACCGAGTGTGAAACACGATTCATTTCCAGTGACACGATTCTGTCTCCGAAAAAGAAACGTTTCGAGTACTGTTGAGGTTTAAATTATCGATCGAAAATGTTTCCTAAATTTGTTTGATATAATCAACAAAACACATAGAGAAAAACTATAATCGTACGAAATGAAATTCTATCTTCGTAACATTAAATTTGATTTAGTCGATTCGCAAACAAACTCGAAGCACAACACTTCGACGCGATTTGTGTGTATGTGTGTGTGTGTGTGTGTGTCACGGAGCAGCGTCACGGCCGACGGATTTCGCGTGCGTTTTGCTTCTTGATTCCGCGAGAATTCGTATCCGTGCGTGGGTATCTGGACAAAACCAACGACTCTAATAACATTTTCAGCGATTCTCAGTTACACGCAGGGAGATAATACGCGTTTGACAATGACCGAGGCCAAAAACCTTTTGGCACGAACGGATCTCGAAAAATATTTATTTCCATTCCACACACAAAAACTTACATCACAGATATCAATTATACAAATATAAGTAGAATATTTTTAAGCGAGAAATCGAAGAAAGTTTTGTCTAATATTCTGGCAAAATATTATATCAATGAAAGTATAAAAATACAAAGATTGTGTTTCCCAATAATTTCATTACGATCTAATAAAAAATGTGTAGAGTAATGGAAGATGAAAAATGTTTTAGAAAAAGGGTAACTCGTTTTCGCAAGATGGATACGCATGATCGCACGACTCATGCCAACCGAGCATAGTAGACGCGTGTGCCTTGAGCGATCGTCGTCGGTTCCGACGACTACCACCACACCATCAGAAGAGAGGTTCGAACGATCGGAGGAAATTACAAGTTCGACTGGGTGGAAAGAAGTAGAAGTCGGAGAACGTACGCGCGCTAGACGCGCCGGAAACGAGCGACACTACGCTGTAATCTAGAAAGGAAAGCACCCAAACGCGATTCGACAGCTCGTCTAGTAACATTTTTTAACGAGTTGCGTCGTCGACTTGTTTTATTTTTTTCTTTAAACTTTACGCTCATCTACCAACACTTCTTCTCCAACGAATATTTATAATTTGTTCGTTAATCGAATCTTACAGAGTTCGTTATTACCAATAATAAATATTGTTATTTATTTATTTATTTATTTAATAATATTTTATCGACCCTAGAGTCTAGGCTCCCTATAGGCCATTAATTACAGTGTAGTACAATATAATATAGATAAAACAAAACGGAAATTAAAATTATGTAATTATTATAGAAAATAGTATAGAATATAGTAATATTAAAGAAAATAGTAAATAATAAATAAAAGTATAATGGTTCTATAATAGTAGCATAGTAGTATTGGTTCAAAGCAATAAACATATGGTTAAAAAAAAAGAAATATATATTTATAACAACATAATAAATACGCCTGATTAATGTTTGTTTGTCTTTTATATCAGACTTGCGGTTTGTTAATAATAAATTATTTCATGATTTATACGAAATATTTAGAGAAATATATTTAATAAGGCAATAAAGTATAGAAACAACTTTTAATTGTAAGAGAGAAATCGTCCCGAAGCTAAAAACATAAAATCTTGTTGAAAGTAGAAAACCACAAGGATTTAACAACTCGTTGATAAAATTCGATTGAAGAGATGTCGAAGGAGAAGAAGAAGAAGAAGAAGAAGAAGAAGAAGAAGAAGAAGAAGAAGAAGAAGAAGAAGAAGAAGAAGAAGAAGAAGAAGAAGAAAAAGAAGAAGAGTGTATTAACGACGTAGTTTCATCAACGAAAATATCTGAATAGTCGAAGTCGGCCAACGGTACCTTGTTCGATGTACGTGTATGTAAATGATAGCAATAAAATATCTGGATATTTATGCAACATACATAGATAGATCTTTCCCTGTAACGCGTGTATTTAAATATTCGTGTTCATGTATTTTATGAGTCGTTTAAAAGAAGGAAAGGAAAATCTTTCTTATCGAACTTACAAGATATTCATGCATTTTCTGCTATCAAAATGAATCTAATACTTTGTGCGATTACGTATTACGAAAACATCTACTATAATAAAACAAGATTTAATATCAAAATAAAGAATGCTTCGAGAGAAGAAGCGTCGTTAAGTTACACACACGAAGGAAATGGAAGAAAAATAACTAATCATCGCTAAAACGGTTAAATTAAATCTAATCCCGTAGATTTAATTCCAACGATTAATGAAGTTTCATGTCGGAAAGAGAGAGAAAAAGCATCAACAATTATAACGACACCATAACGAGGAGGAGTTCTTATTGCGATCAAAAACAAAAAACAAAACGAAACTAGTAGATTTGAACGGTTCAATAAATTCAATGGAACAGAGATTAATCCTAACAATGTAGTATAACTAATCGGGTTGGATGTAGAAGAGAAAAAGTTGGTCAAATCTTCGCAGGAATTATCTGAAAGTAAAGTCGAATATTGAACGTGACTGTACCCGAAGTTTGCTGGCCCGCCGAAGTGAGGTGTGTACCTACCTGCCAGGTACGTTCCCTCCCTTCCTCCCTCTCTCTCACTCTTACTCTCTCTCTCTCTCTCTCTGTCTTTCTTATACGACGTTGTACCTATCATTCTCTCTCTCCCTCCCTCTCTCTCTTTCTCTCTCAGTGAGCAGTCTCTTTCTCTTTCTCTTCGTCTTTCTCATGGCAGTCGTGGTAGGTCAGTATACCCTAAGCAGAAGTATTCGAAGGAGCAACGTTCAACGTCCAACGAAGCGAACAACCAACCAACCAGCCGACGCGTCGAGGGACAAAGAGCGGCCGCCGGCCCAAAAGAATAAATAAATATAAGAGAAAGAGAGAAGATCCCAGTAGGAGGGGGGCGGGTGGGGAGTAGGGTGGGGGCAGGGGGTATAGGGGGGCTTAACTTGGATAAAGGGAGAAAAGTAGAATGCATCGCGATGGACGACGACGACGACGACGACGACGACGAAGACGAAGACGACGACGACGACGATGCGAGGAATAAAGTGCTCGTGGACCGAGTGGCCGCCATCAGTGCCAAGGACACCGACCGAAATCCAAGGGTACCAACAAGGCCAACCAAGGGCCCGGCCCACACCGTCTCCTGAATTTACTTGCTTGGCTGAGCTCGCTCGGTTTCCTCTTTCCTCTTCTTATTCTTCTTATTCTTCTTCTTCTTATTCTTCTCGACCACCACCTCGGCACATTCTACACTTCGCCGCCCAGATTTTCTTCAGAATGCTCTACCTAAGGTCTTTCGCTGATCGACAGAGACAGAAAATAACGAGCCTTCCTACTCCTTCTTCTTCTTCTTATTCTTCTTCTTCTTTTCTTCTTTCATACCTCCCCTACCCGATGATAATAATGGTGGTGATGGTTTAACGCCTACCATCTTTTAACTTCTTTCTTTCTTTCTTTCTTTTTTTCTTCTCTCTCTCTTTCTTTTATTTTATTTTATTTTACGATATCAACGAAATTGCAATGGATTATTCTTTTTTTTTTCATCATTTGGAAATATTTCAATTTTTCAAACGTATTTTCGTATTTATATCCAGTTTGATATGATTTTTACGAGATACGCGAAATCATATCCATTTTCTAAGAGACAATAAAAGATTAAGAATTTTGAAGAGATTACGTACGGGAGACGACTTTTTATTGCACGAGGAATAAACATTTATAGAATAACTCGCTTATATTTCCCCTTGGGTGGTTCGTACTCATGTTTATATCCTGTGACTCCTTCGAGATGGATCTCGAATATGTCGGTCTCTTCTCAAAGCAAAGATTCTCTCTCGCTTCCTCTACGTTTATCTCTGTTTCTCTTCTGGAAATCGTCACCGGAAGGCACGATAAACATCCATGACACCGCAAATGAAACGTAACGATGTATCGAGGGAACATTACAGTGACGAACGTCTCGACGTAGAATATGAACTCTCTCTCTTTCTTTCTCTTTCTCTCTCTCTCTTCTTCCTTGGATAAATTCATTGGCAGATAATAATATATATGAGCCGTTCACTGCACAAATCGATTAACTTCATAAAACAAAAAGTGAGGAAATGCGATGAAATAATAATGAGCATTGATTTTTAAAATTTCTCTTATAATATTAATTCAATTAAATTTTGTAGAAAAAAGAAGCGCTCGCTAGTGCATTCGAGTTGCATTACTGCAACGATTTCCATTAGAGTACGGAGTTAATCAAAATGACCTCTGAAATAAATTATTTATTATACAGTGGCCAAAAAAAATATTGTCGTTTAATGGTGTTAACCTTTTACGTTTGAGAAAATTTGTATAAATATAAAAATTTATGATTATACCAAGTGCTTTTTTACACTTAAATTTAAGACTTTTCAAAAAGTGGAGTTAAACGATTTGTGCAGTGAACGGCTCGTATAATGAATTATCCCTAGAAATGTAAAATATTTCAAAAGAAAAGACAAATGACGGACGTGATTCGCGATAGGGGTTATCTCGGAAAAATGAAAAATCACGATGTTGAAAAGACTTAAGATGAAAAAGAGAAAAAACAAAGTCAAGAGAAAATGACGGACAGGTTCGATAAATTCAAATTTGAAACGACGGTATTAATATTAAAAAAAAAAAGAAGAAAAAAGAAGAAAAAGAAACCCTCGCGACGCGGTAATAAAAAGAAATAAAATTCTAAAAGATCTGATAATATCCGGAAGCATTATCCTAATTACTGGAGAGAGAGAGAGAGAGAGAGAGAGAGAGAGAGTCATTGAATGTTTGGTCAGACATACATATCTGTCTATTGATAAGCAAGGTGGAAGGAAGGTATCCTCCATCTGTTTCTCTTTGGTTTGCGTTAATTGGTAACGATGAAGAGACCATAGGAGAAGAGATTCCTTCGTTTCTCCTTCGTATATCCATCGTCATTGAAAAGAAACGAGGTCTTTGGTTGGTGCCGGTCAGAGAGAGCATCGATGCTACTGCTGGTGCTGCTGCTGCATTGGGTTTCAAGTTTCGAGGTAGGCCGAGTGTCGACCAGGTGGATGACCGCAGGTCGTCCGCGAGGGTTGATGACTCGGCCGAAGGAAAAATCCGGAAACGAGGGTGGAAGGCCCGGCATAGTCGGCCGCCGCCATGGGTAAGTGCGTACGAGAGAGAATGCGAGAGAATATATGCCTATGCGCGTGTGTGTGTGGGTATGTGTGTGTTGTATATACCAACACGAGTTGATGCAGACGTTGGGAGACTCTCATAGAGTCGCCTCGATCGGCGCTGCCTCCGCATGGCACGCCAGAAAGAGTCAAAGAGAGAGAGAGTAAAACTGTTCCCTCTCTCTCTCTCTCTCCCTCTCTCACTCTCATTCTCTCTGTCCGTCAGTTTTTCTCTCGTTCTCTATCAGAGTCGTTTTTCTCTTTTCTTCTGGCATACCTGGTCGTTTCGTCTCTCTCGGTCGGACGAGTGCTTGGTCGGTCGGTCGGTCGGTCGTTTGCTTGCTTGCTAGCTAGCAAGCTAGCTAGCTAGCTAGCTCGCTTTCTTTCATCCCCCCAGTCAGAAGGATGATCCTCGACGGGGTGGAGCCACCCACGCCCACGCAGGCCAAGCATAGGCCTACCCCAACGTAACTCGCAGTGCGTATAGCTACCCTTTAGGCCGCCGCTACCGTTACCGCTACCGCTCTGCAACCACCCCCAATCCCCCAGCAGACGCATAGGGGGCGTGTACGAGCCCCCGTGCCTCTTCCTTCCGCTCTGCACTGCTTCGTTCCGTGCCTTACCGTACTACACACACACACACACACACACACACACACATCCTGCCTGCGAGCCATTCTGCCAACACCAGCCCTGCCAACCACCAACCCTGCCAACCGACCCTGCCACTCCTCGCTCCGTCAATCTCTTTCTTTCTCCCTCTCTTTACTTTCCCCTTCTCTCTCTTTCTGTGTGTGTGTGTGTGTGTGCGCGTGTGTTTTTTTTCTCTCTCTTTCTTTCTAACTTTCTTGCCTTTTGCAAGAAGACGAACCACGTGTGCGAGGCTGCTTTTCATGGCTAGACGAGCTCTCGATGTCATCGTTGCCGACGACACTGACGACGATGAAGGAGCTGACCCGATGGATAAGGAGGAGAAGGAGGTGGAGGAGGAGGAGGAAGAGGAGGTGGGAATAAGGTCAGGTCTAGTGGACACGGAGGATCGTGTCTAGCTTTGTGCTACGAGTTTGAGGTGTCTGGTCTGCGTTAATCTATTCGAGATGTTATGATAGATGGTAGGTTTTTTTTTACTACGTGACGAACAGGTGAAAATGAGGAACGTTTATGAATTCAATTCAATATGTTGGTGTACACTTGTGCAAATATCCGTCTATAAATTCATTACTTTCTAAGAAATCTATAAACTATTATGTTGATATAGAAATAAGCTAATATAGGTAATGATAATACTCAATAAATTTTTGTTCAATAATGGTTTGATAGAAAAATTCTGAAAATATATGTCTAAGGAGAGAAAATAAACTAATCGGATTAATAATGACAGAACGAACCGAGTGAAAGATGAGTCATTGTTTAAAAAGCATGTAAAAGGACATAACGCACAGGGTCGTGGCAGGCACCTGTCTTCGGAAGTACACTCGGTACGGTAAGGGCCTAACGCAGCTTATTGGTGGAAACTTTCTCGAACCGGTTGGCACCTGTTCCACTGACTTCTCTCCTTGTCTACAGCTTCTGGCATAATGGAGAAAGCAACAGAGAAAGAGATATATATATATAGAGAGAGAGGGGGGAAAAAAAAGAGAAGAGAAAGGAGCAAGACAAGCTCTCGTCGTTGTCATCGTCGTCGTCTTCGTCTTCGTCTTCGTCGTTGTACAATGCTGGTTGGTATCGAGTCCCAGAGACGAAGAGAAGAACCGACAGGAAACGCTAAGGGGAAAGGAGGACGCACGGAATAAGAAAAAAAGAAAAAAGAAGAAGAAGAAGAAGCACATGATGGCCCAAGAAGCTACTCCGCGGTATTCCGCGAAGGCCGATCTTCGAAAGACGAAGGGAGTTAACGTGCTCGTAGGATCGCAGACTTACTTACGTACGAGTTTCATTGAAATTCGCATGATGCCTCGAAAACGAGAGAAGGCGTGGCTCGAACTATCTTTTTTTTCCTACGCGATGCACTCTCTTCTTACGCTTCTAAACGTTCTTCCTCGAGCAGCATTGCATTTTCTTTCTCCGTTCAAATATTATCTGTCGATAATCGAAAAAAAAGGTTCGTACCTTTCGAAACAAAAAAAGAATTTCCCCAAGTGTCCCCCATCGAAATTCTAATATATTATTTTTAATTATTGATTATTGGGTAGAGGAAAACAAATATGTAAAATTATGTCACATTCGAAAGGATTGATAAAACTAAAAGACTTCATATTTTGTCACCCTTCTAACAAGTGACGTGAAAACATTTGACTGAACATTTCATTCGTACGATTAAACACGAATGATCAGAAAATGATTATACTACAACGACAAAATAATATCACGAACAATCTAACAAACCTAATCAAGATTGAAAGCAACACCCCTTTCGAGCAATCTCATAACGATAATGTTCAATTTTAAAAATGACGAATGCAAAGGATCGAGAAATAAATTCTTTGGAATACACATAACTCCCTATGTTTGGATACCTTATTCCTCGAAAGTATAGTGGGCTCTTGCCCAGGTCTCCACCTTCAAAACGTGTCGGCCAATAGGGTTCCCAGTCTAAAGAGAAGGCTCCTCCTCCTAATAACGTCATCTAAAGTCAGGCCTAACTCGAGTTTTTTAATTGGTGCGTCTTGAAGCATTCGTGACGAAAGCTTTACCGCACTCGTATATCCTTTTTTTCCCTTTTGAATTTATATTTCAATATACATATATATATATAGGTATATGTATATCCTTACATTCTACGCCTACGTATAAAAAGGTCAATAAAAGTATATAAAAATAAATGTTTATCGCCGGATGTGTACCAGTTAACATTCAATCTAAATAAATCTTTCGCAATTTTTTCTTCGCACAAAAGTCCACCCGACGAGTTGAAAAAAATCAAATAAAAGAAAAGAAACCCTAACCCTTAACTAAAAGCCAAATAGAAAAATAGTATTGTCGAGGAAGATCAAAGATGGTGAATAATAGTAGGCAAGGTAGAGTTCTTCGAGGGGCCCTACGAGAAGGAAGATCGTGCTGCCAAGGCAGGCATTTTTGTGTCGAGGCAAACACACTCGGCAATGTACGAACGGGGCCCCTTTCGCGTAACACATGCTCTGCACGCACATGCTCTCTCTCTTTCTTCGTTTCTCGTTTTCTTCTTCTGCAAGTACTATATGTATTGAAGAGAAAAAGCAATAGCAACAGCAGCAGCAGCAGCAGGAGCAGCAGCAGCAGCAGCAGAAGCAGCAGCAGGAGCAGGAGCAGTGTTAGTAGGATGTTGGTGCAAGGAAGAGAGTGGTGGAACGTGGACGTGAGAGAGGAAGACGAGATGATCGACGACGATGCAAGAGAGAAAAGAAAGAAGAAGACGAAAGAAGACTAAAGAAGACGAAGAAGAAGAAGAAGAAGAAGGGGGACAGAAGTCGCCCGTTATTTTTATAGCGTTACGGTAGGTTAGAGCCACGTCCAACCAACCAACGCTTCCAGGCCCAACCTAACCCAACTACTACGTTGCTCTGACTTTGCTCTCTCGCTTTCTCTCTTAAACACGCACACTTGCTCCTTCGTACGCAGCCCTTTCCCATCTCTCCCTCCATCTCTTCGTGTCCCCCACCTGCAAGGCTGCGTTCATTTATAATGCACGCAAAATTTCATGCAGAGGCGCTTCGCCTGCCTTCTCAATCCTTTGATAACGTAGCAATGTGTACGCATATATGCTCACTCCACGTGGACGAACACACACACACACACAAGTATAACCGGCCAACCGACTATATTTAAAAGCGGCATAGGCTTTAGCTTCGTTCGTCTTTCTATCGTCTTTCTATCGTCTTTCTAGTCCTCTTTCCTCCTCCTCCTCCTCTTCCAACCCTCATCCTAGTCATTTTCTTTATCTTTTTTATCGTCATGCTTGTCTTTATTGTCTGTCTTCGTCTTTCTTGACTGGGAAACGACAACTTCCGGTGGCCATGCTTCTACGACCAAGATGTGTCTCGTGAGAGTGGTTTCTTCAAAAAAGTATTTTTCCTCTCTCGGTTGTATTTATTCTTTTATTTATATTTATATATTTGTCCCCACTCTTCTTCTTCTATTTTTCTTCATGGTGGTCTCTAGGAAGAAAGTAATCGTACATGTACGTCGGTAGCTCTTTTTACGGTAGAGATATCAGTGGCATTGGTCAGAGATAAATCTAATTCAATTGGTAAGAATAACAAGTTAAAAAGTACTATGATAGATCTCGTTAAATTTCAAACAAAATGACTGTACTAGGTATATATTTCCAAAAAATGCGAATTATAATTTTTTAAATGATCGAAAATAATCATGAGATCGCGTTTATCCTACGAATAAAAAATGGCCAATTACTCTTGCCCGCGTAATTAATTACGTTTGATTACGAATAAAAATTACACCTATGATTAATTATTATTTAACATTTTTTAAACGACGATAAGGGGATTTCATCCGAAAAGAAAGGAGAAAATAAAATATTATCCTATAAGGACTCCTAAATTTAAATTTGTCCAGGAAGTCGGATAAAATCATAACGCGTAGCTGAGAATAATCTCGTCAGGAGAAATGATCTCATATGAGAGACTCCCATCTCCACCATATATCTGTGTGTGTGTGTGTGTGTGTGTGTGTTCATACGAATCGATGAAAATATCGAGTCAATAAACTAATCGTTTTTTCGGATGTATCGGCGGGAGGATGGAGGAGTGGGGGGAGGGGTAATAATCGAAAGGGTCGAGCTGCGAAAAGAACGAATATACAGATAACGAATCAATATATAGTTTTATCGAAACGTTCGGGGCGTCCGGATGGTGCGCGTAATCCGCGACGAGATACGAATCGTTCGTCACGCGTCGACGGTATTTTCCCCTCTCTCGGAATTCTCCTTCTCTCTCACTCTCTCTCTGTTCATTCTATCTATCTATCTATCTATCTATCTCTATATAGATTTCTCCCTCTCGTTCACTCACCGAGTCGTACGGTCACTTCGTGCTCCACCCACGCGTGGTAACACATCTCCCTCAGACCGCTTGATTGACAACCGTTTATTTTGAGACATGTGCGCAACGATCGCCGAACTCATCGGCCAAACGAAATAAAATGGATATCGGATATGGCTAATTAATACCACCGGTCTCTCGCCTCTGATACACGAACTATCTATCTATCTATCTATCTATCTATCTATCTATTTGTGTATCCATCTAGATAGATAGATTTGTTTTTCTCTCTTTCTCGCTCCCACTCTTCCACTCTCGTAAAAGCGCACTGATTTTTCAATTCGATCTATCCTATACGTATGTATCTCGACCAATTTCGTTTCTTTATTTTTCTTTTTTTTTCTGTTATTCCAATTAAAACGCCAAAATATAAATGGGTTGTTATCTCTCTTCTTTGTAAATTTTCGTACTACCCCTATTCTATTTCCCTGTATATAAATATATATTTATATTGTTGAAAATGATTCTTTAATTAGCCGATCATCTGACAATAAATTGTAATACGCGGTTACAAAAATATCATGGTTTTGAAAAGTGTTTCTAACCCCGTCGTTTTAACAAAAATGACAAACGTAATTGTTCTTTTTTTTTTTTTTTTTGTAGAAAAGCAATTGTAAATAATTTTTTTCCACCAACTTTTTTATCGTACGCGTTATTCTCGATTGTTTTTCTTTTTATTATTATTATTATTATTATTATTATTATTTGTTAAACTTTTATTATCATAAAGTTTCATAATAATACCGTGATAAAACAACTTGCAAACGATAGAATTTGATTCGATATTTAAATTTAGAAAATAATTTTCCCGATTAACATCACCCGGTTAGAATTTTGCTAACGAATGTTCGACGAAAAACCTAACACGTTGATCTTACGTAATTCTATAATTATATATATATATATATCTCTAACCTAATATTTCCGTCATCTCTCTCTTTTCTCTATTAGCTTTTTACATCGTCATCGTTCTCGATTCGTTTCTCTCTTTCGTTCGTTTTGAGAGAATTGAAGTACCCACCTACTCAACCGGCCTACCTCCATTATTATGCATCGGCCTCGACGACTACGACTACGACTACGACTACGACTACGACTACGACTACGACTACGACTAGGACGACGAGGACCTCAATGCAAACCGCACCGACATTTAATTCAGTTCAGCAGCTCTGTATTTCGCGCCTCATGATGTTCCATTAAAAGCCGAGACAATAACCTGACAGCTCTGATCGGCACGTCTCCACAGAACGTACATGCGTACGTTCAGAGGAGTCTACGAATACCAACACTACCCTTCTCTCACCCTTCTCTCACCCTTCTCTCACCCTCTTCCTCTCTCTCCTCCAGCTCTACCTTCTGTCCGACTGAGAAACCGACTTCCGGTTTCGAACGTCGCTCAAACCCTCGCTCATTCTCTCTCTCTCTCTTTCTTTCTCTTTCTCTTTCTTTCTTTCTCACGCTAACTCTCCTTTTCATCCCTTATGGATTAAGAGATCCCAGCAACTCGTTCGAAACATTTTCGCACAACGACCATCTCCTCTCTTCTCTCCGCGTTTCCCGTTTCTTCTTCTCCTCGAACACGATCGATTGACGGCATCCTACCGAGTAAGATGATACTATGCGAAAATTAAACGACTCGATATATCTGGGACATTGGTATATACATATCCACTTTATAAATGATATTGATGTTGGTTGGCCTTTTTATATAAAGGAAATTCAATTTTTCTCTTTTTTTTTTTTTTTTTTGCGAGACTAAATTGAGATTATAATTAAAGGATTGGCTGGCTGCGATCGATTAGTGGAATAATTTTTTCTTCTTGTTTTACTTAAATTTTTACCATCTCCTATTTTTTTCTTTTATTATTATTATTATTATTATAATTATTATTATTTGTCTTTTGGGTCAACGCAATAGTTGGTAAAACGTATCTCGAACGATTTGCATTAATATTCAATGTTTAATTTATCGATGTTTAATCATCGTTTAATTTCAAACGTTTCTTTATCAAAAACTAAAATCTTTTATATATGTAAATTAATCCTTTTACACTCCCTCCCTCTCCCTCTCTCTCTCTCTCTCCCTCTCTTTATAATTATTTTTCTAATTTTGTCTCGCGGTGTCAAATTTACATTTTTCTTTTTTTTCTAGTTTGTCCAAATGGTTTTTTCTTCTTTTTTTTTTTGTTTCTTTTTTCTTTTTTACAAGAACTACGAATACGTTACTTTAGAATAACGAATGTGATAAAGAAGAATTTTCTTCGACCGACATATAAATAAATATATTGAAATAACCAAAAAGAAAAAAAAAAGCAAAGGCGGGGTAAATCTTAAAATATTACCAAAACAAAACAAAAAAGTAAGGAACCACGCAAAAAACACTTTCGAACGGAGTAATGATATTTTTCACGTCGAACCCATCTCGAATAAATAAGATTAAGTTGGTAGAGGTTGGTAGTAGGGCGGTATATCGAAAGAGTATCGGCTCGATTGAATTTAGTTGGAGCTTTAAAAGGGTATTAAACATAAAGAGTTATAATCTACTCAAGGCTGTGCCGACAAAATCCTGGCAAATAAAATCATCTGGGTGTAGTAGTTGGGTGGGGGTTGGTCGTGGGGAGGATATGAAGAGTAGAGAATGGTATGAGGTCGAAGTATGCGTGTATGTATGTGTAAGAAGCGCATATGGGTCATAGCCCGGAAGGTAAAAGAGAGAGAGAGAGAGAGATAGTCTTCATGCTATCATATCGCCATCCTCGTCACCGTCATCCTACTTTTTTTTTCTTTCACCGACAGAAGCATACCTCTAACGTCCCCTCTCCTCCTACGCCCCTTTATATCTCTTTCTCACTCGGTCCCTCCCTCGCAGCAGTGCCACCACCACTACCATCCTCCTCACCACCACCACCACCACCACCACCACTAGCATCACCACCACCAGTAGCAGTAACAGCAACAGCACCACCAGAGGCACAGTGGAAGAGACCCCTCCTGTACTAACGTCGGCTTTTCTCGGCGAAATAATTTCCCGGAAAATTAACGTCTCCGGGTACGTGGGCGCGTAACACGCGTATGCACGCATCCACGCACGCATGCATTCCCCGTACGCATGGGGTGAGCTCCGTGTAGGTAAATAGAAAGAGTAGCGAAAGGGTTGATGCCGACGAAGGAGACGATGATAACGACGACGACGATGACGATGACGATGACGATGACAGCGATGACGATGACGATGACGACGAGGCGGACCTAACGTAGTCTAAAAGAGAAAAATAAAGAGAAAAGAGAGAGAGAGGGATAAAGATAGTAGTACCGATAGTAGTAGTAAGAAGCAAAAAAAAAAGTAAAGGAAAAAACGGTAGAAAAAAGTAACATTCGAGAGAGGAAGAAGATTATGAAAGAAGAAGATGATATGGAAGGAAGAGCAAAACAGAGATAGGAAGTAAAAATGAGAGAGAAAGAGAGAGAGAGAGATGACAGTCGTGCGTGCGAATAGGGAGGAAGGAAAGAGAGAAAGAGATAGATATATAGAGAGGGAGAGAAGCTGAACGAAGAGACAACGGGAAACACACAGCGTTATAAGATCGATAGCTGATGTGATACCAACCAACCAACCAACCCAACCCAAGCCGACCCAACCAACTGAACCCAGTCCAACCCTCGGTTCGTTCACCCCCGCGGCACATTCGCGCCATTATCTGTTCCAAATGTCGTCAACGACATCGTTTCATTTACGTAGAGAGGCCTCCTTTCCTTCTTGCTTTGCCTCACCTCCTGATCTCTACCCCACCCCCTACAAGCAAACCTACGTAGAGAGGTAACGTCGAGACCCCCAGCAGGGATACTCGTCTACCCTCTCAATCTCCCTTACATCCCCCCACCCCCGTCCCCAAACCCACGTTCTCTTCCTACTTCTTTTCTTTCTTCTTCTTCTTCTTCTTCTCCAACTTTCTCAGGTCGACTCCTTCCCTTCTTCCATCTCCGCCTCCCCCTCTACCACCGCCACCGCTACCCACCCCCTCAACCCTTGTTTTTAAGGTTATGCCTTCGTCAAGCATTACGAGCCATTCCGACGCTCGCTTACGTCGTTTTACGAAGCCCTGATTCCGTATTTCTTGCTTCTTGCTTCTTGCTTCTTCTTCTTTTTCGTCATCTTCTTTCTTTCTTTCTTTCTTTCTTTCTTTATTTCTCTACAGTTTCTTTTCCTTCTTCTTTTTCTTCTCGTACTCTTGATCTCTTTCTCTTTTCTTTGCAACCCTTCGGTCGTTCGCTCTAAAGTATCCGTCGTAAAGATTTTCGTACTCTCTCGCTTGAATGTCGTGCCGGGTGTCTAGAATTCTTCGTTACAATCGCTTTTCGACCTATGCGAGGAAGAATAAGAAGAAGAAGAAGAAGAAGAAATATTCATGGACGAAGAGGAAAAGAAACAAAAGAAGATTTAAGAGTTTCATCGGTGAGAGAACAACTTCATTAAAATATTTTACTATCGATATAAGTTGATTTTAAACAAAAAATTACTCGATATATTTGATTTTTTTCTTTTTATTAAATAAATCAAATTTAGAACTGAATGCATATAGGAAAATTAGATAGAGTTAAGACCCTAAATTAGTCCGATCATATTTGCACGTAGAAAAAGAAAAAAAAAAGGTTTGATCGGATGATTGATCGAAATTTTGATAAAAAGAAACAGAAAAATAAGAAAATAACATTGCCTGTTTCATATTTTTTCGATCTATTTATTTATTTTTTTCCTGTGAAAGAGAAAAAAAAAAGGGAAAAAAAGAAAACGTTTAAGTAAAGCAAAAAAAGAAAAAGAAAAAAAAATGAAAAAAAATGAAAGGAAAGCGAATGTCGGGGCACGATTTAATTAAAGCACCCCGATAACACTAAGGTTAAGAACAAAAGAGATGTATGAGGATACTAGCGACATGATAATCATCCTCACGGCGCTGTAAAGTATCCTTACTATTGCACAGACGCCATTCAACGTGAAGCATAACTCGAACGTGTTACGAGCTAGTCCGAATGAACTGCGATTATACGAGGAGAATTTTAATTAAACGAGTGGAAGTAAGAGCATTCATTCGGACATAAATGCCTTTACTTTGTTACCTTCTTGTAGTTACCGATGTGAGAATAGTCATAATGATCCTTAAAACCAATAGCAGTAGATCTTCCCGCAACACAACACAAACCATCTGTGTGCATGTTGTCATAGAAACCACATGTGCTAATAAATAATGAAGATGTGTTTAGGAAAACGATTAGAACCGGTTCTAGGTTTAATGAAACGAGAAATAAAAAACGCAAGTTGAAAAAGATTATATAGTGTGTAGGAAATAAATAAATAAATAAATAAATAAAAAAGAAAAGAAAAGAAATAAGGGAAAATAATCGATGAGTTAGGTATAAACACGTTGAAAAGTTTCGTGATGTCTAAACGAAACGAATTTCTATCGGTCGGCAGCAACTCGGCCGCGTTTGCGTCATAAACGCGGTGCATTTGGATGGCAGCTGCCACTTGAAAACTCTTCACTACCTGGTTTTACGCTTGGTGCACACACTGCACCGCTCGCGACGATAACGCGAGCGGAATTTACCTTCGACGCCCACACACTATCAAGTAATATCTCGCCTAACGCATGCACAATTATTCTACTCTACTAATACATTTATATATATGCTTGATATACGTATTTTTTTATTATACATGTTAGAGCAGTAGTATTTTGCGAAATCCGTTTATTCGTGAAATAACTAAACTGACCTATTTAAAATATATGAAATATAAGGGATATTTCAATTAGGTAATACATGAATTTATAAAGGTATGAAATGGAAATTTAATTCGTAAATTAGATCAGATAGAAAAGTACGACATATCGAAACGTACATTTTCGAAGTACAAGAAAAGATAAGAATGGATAACCACGAACATTGTTGTAGAAATAGAAAGCAGATTTTAATAGTAAATCAAATTTCAATCTCATTTGAACGAATAGTAAAGTATGAAATATACTAGAGTTCTACTGATATAGTGATTCTTCTGTGATAGACGTATATACACCCGAAGAATGACTATGTAAAGTCCTTTACGATCACATCGATGCTTTTGATCCGATGATGACAAGTTTATTTTTCTTCTTCTCTTCTTCTTCTTCTTATTTTTGCAAAGAGATCTCCAGTTTTATGATCTGAAACTTTCAATTATAAAAAGCATTTAAAATTCGATAGATTATTTTTTACGTATTATTTATTACATTTGAACATTTTTATTATTATTATTATCTGGAAAGTTTTGAAAATTGATAAATAAAATTTTTCCAAATTTATTTTACTAAGAATTTTGAACAGAGAGAGAGAGAGAGAGAGAGAAAACGGAAAACGTATCATCCATCTTATGTAAATTGAGAATACCGAAGGAAGAGAAATAGGAGGAATGGAACGATCGAAAAGAAAACATTGTGAAACAGTCGCATGCGTGTACAACACGTGTGTTAGCGGATCGCATATACAACGTGCACGTGCGTTCTCCGGAGGAAGACTAGTTAACGCGATTTTATCATTTCGAGGTTTCGCGTGTATACGATTTCACGCATTACACGCATTACACGCATTTCTAGTACCGGCCGTTGCCAAGACGTTAATCAAATTTTTCCATATAATCGAAGTTAATTAATTTTCAAAATCGTATTGTCAAAGAGAAAAACAAAAAAAATACAAAAATATCTACATCTTCTAACGAATAATTTTTTCTAACGAATAATCGTTCAAAATTTGTAAAAGAAAAAATTGAAAATAAAAATAAAATGCAAATATCTTGGTAGGAATGATAGAACGTTTAATAATACTTAAGCGTTGTTATATTAGAAAAATAAAATAATAATCGAAGTTAATTAATTTTCTAAATCGTGGTTGTCAAAGAGAAAAATAAAAAACAACAAAAATATCTATATTTTCTAACGAATAATCGTTCAAAATTTGTAAAAGAAAAAATTGAAAATAAAAATAAAATGCAAGCATCTTGGTAGGAATGATAGAACGTTTAATAATACTTAAGCGTTGTTATATTAGAAAAATAAAATCCATATAATAATCGAAGTTAATTAATTTTTCAAATCGTGGTTGTCAAAGAGAAAAACAAAAAAAAAACAAAAATATCTACATCTTCTAACGAATAATTTCTTCTAACGAATAATCGTTCAAAATTTGTAAAAGAAAAAATTGAAAATAAAAATACAATGCAAACATCGTGGTAGGAATGATAGAACGTTTAATAATACTTAAGCGTTGTTATATTAGAAAAATAAAATAATAATCGAAGTTAATTAATTTTCGAAATCGTGGTTGTCAAAGAGAAAAATAAAAAACAACAAAAATATCTACATTTTCTATCCAATAATCGTTCAAAATTTGTAAAAGAAAAAGCTGAAAATAAAAATAAAATGCAAACATCTTGGTAGGAATGATAGAACGTTTAATAATACTTAAGCGTTGTTATATTAAAAAAATAAAATAATAATCGAAGTTAATTAATTTTCAAAATCGTATTGTCAAGAGAAAAATAAAAAACAACAAAAATATCTACATTTTCTAACGAATAATTTTTTCTAACGAATAATCGTTCAAAATTTGTAAAAGAAAAAACTGAAAATAAAAATAAAATGCAAACATCTTGGTAGGAATGATAGAACGTTTAATAATACTTAAGCGTTGTTATATTAAAAAAATAAAATAATAATCGAAGTTAATTAATTTTCGAAATCGTGGTTGTCAAAGAGAAAAACAAAAAAAAAGAACAAAAATATCTACATTTTCTAACGAATAATTTTTTCTAACGAATAATCGTTCAAAATTTGTAAAAGAAAAAACTGAAAATAAAAATAAAATGCAAACATCTTGGTAGGAATGATAGAACGTTTAATAATACTTAAGCGTTGTTATATTAAAAAAATAAAATAATAATCGAAGTTAATTAATTTTCAAAATCGTATTGTCAAGAGAAAAATAAAAAACAACAAAAATATCTACATTTTCTAACGAATAATTTTTTTCTAACGAATAATCGTTCAAAATTTGTAAAAGAAAAAATTGAAAATAAAAATACAATGCAAACATCTTGGTAGGAATGATAGAACGTTTAATAATACTTAAGCGTTGTTATATTAAAAAAATAAAATAATAATCGAAGTTAATTAATTTTCTAAATCGTGGTTGTCAAAGAGAAAAACAAAACAAAAACAAAAATATCTACATCTTCTAACGAAGAATTTTTTTCTAACGAATAATCGTTCAAAATTTGTAAAAGAAAAAGCTGAAAATAAAAATAAAATGCAAACATCTTTGTAGGAATGATAGAACGTTTATAATAGTACTTAAACGTTATTATATTTCCTTGGGAATTCCTTTGAATCGCGATAGATAGGAAGGATCGTTCCACGACGTAAACGCGTTTCGTTACAAAGTAAACGCGCCTCGAATTTACGATCGACGAAAAGTATGTGAAAGGATCCTCGAAGAAGCTTCGTTTTGGTGAATGGGTTCTTCTCTCACGAAATGCGAGTCAAAGCGGTTAAGACGATGATAAAAGGTCGCGAAGTTGTCACCATCCTATATATCTTCTACGATAAACTAATAGTGTAAAGAATTTGAGAGGACCTTCCGGCGGTATACCTGCTGTGTTTGATAACCGACACGTCCCTTTATTTCCTAGCGATTAGAAATTCTCGTTTAAATTTTCACGCGCAAAATTCTAAGAACAATTCGATTCTAAAACAATTATATTATATTAATTAATTAATTAATTAAATAATTAAATAATTAAATATATAATAAACCCTTTATCTTTAAAGCGGTTAATTTTTCAAGTTAAACGATTCGATCGAAATTAAATATGAAAGATCTCGCGGTGTTACCATAAGAACCTTGAAACTCCCATCGCGTAACCTTGAAAAGTATTATATAGAACACTTTCACCTCGTAAAGATTATCTTTCATAATGTAGTACCGAAAAAAAAAGTTATCTTATTATCGTAATTTAATAAAAAAAAAAAAAAAAAATAAGAAGAAGAAGAACCATTCCTATCGATTAATTAATAATCTGCCCGTGTACGTACATCCGAACGATTATTTTAGTTTACGGTCATTTCCGGTGAAAACCTAAATTTAGTGACACCACTTCGTAGATAGAGAAACCTTGGACAGGTGCGTGGTCCGTTGATGGAGCATCGAACGGACGACTCTGGCCGATCCCATCCATCATGGAAATTGAAGCTCCGATGTGCATGCATCTCCTGATCGAGCAGGAGATGCGAATTACGAACAACCTTATCGTTCGCCAGGAAACTTTCATGTTAACGACCTGCCTTCTCCTCCTCTTCCCTCTCTATCTATCTATCTCTCTCTTTCTCTCTTCCTTCGCATTTCCCTTTCTTTTCTTTTCTTTTATTTTATTTTACAAATAAATGATTAAGCTTCCATTCATTTTCATATGTTATTAAAATAGTCTGAAAAATGTATACGAATACGTTCGTCTCTAACATTCATCATAATTAAAATGAATTATTAAATAATTTGTATTCACGCGAAGTGACTTTATTTTATCATATCGGATCGAAGCAAATACCTTGCGTCGAATAAATGCTAGTGGATCAACAAGCTGCAAGATCGAAAAGATCGAAGCAATTAAGGAGCACCAAAAGGTCGCGTGACTTACCGATCGCAACTATCAACATAATCGCCTTGGAAGTCTTCGCGTTGCTTGATCTCACTTGCCGATGTGTCTTTTATCACTTCTCCCGATCCAAACTTTTTTCTTCGTCCGTGCTAACATTTCCGTTGGGATGCCCAACATTAATCGAAGTATGTACATCCTCTGCAATCAAATCGAATAAATATTCTTAATAAATCTATTTTAAATGAAAACGTTCATTGTATCTTAGCATTTATTCATTACAAGAATTTATTGCACATATATAACATTATATTTGAAACATATAACCATTATCTTATATTTAACAACCCGAACATAACGATTATACCAAAAAGATAGATAATCAAAGGCCAAGTTACTTGAAAAAAAGAAGAACTAAAAAAAAGAAAAACTAGATAGAAAAAAGATTCGAAAAAAGGGGTATGCATCCCCCAAAAAAATCTGCTGACTTTGAGAGCAGGTTTAGGAGGATGACTGGACAAGGGGGAAGGAAGGATGAAGAAGAGAGGAAAGAGAAGGGAGGCATGCAGGCAGGCAGGCAGACAAGCAAGCAAGAAGGCAAGCAAGCAAGTAGGCACAGGCAGGCAGTTTTCTCTAAGGCAAGGCAAGGCAAAGCAAAGCGAGAGGAGGAAGGAACGATAGAATGAGAGAGAGAGAGAGAGAGAGAAAGAGAAAGAGAGTAAGCCTAAGGCACACACCGTCACGCATTCACCCTCGTCCGATCCCAGACCTGCCTGAACTCTTTTTCCCTTGGTCTCTTTCTTTCTCTCTCTCTCTGTATGTGTTCCCCCTCTTCCTTCTCCATTGCCATCACCAGCACCAGCAGCAGCACCACCAGCAGCAGCAGCAGCACCAGAAGCAGCTCTACTACTACTACTACTACTACAACTATTATTACTACTACTACTACTATCACTACCACCAACAGCTTTCTCCTCACCCACCTACTCGACCCTTCGACTACTCGCAATCTCTCCTCTCCTCTACTCTCCTCTCTCTCTCTCTCCCCCGCCTCGCTCCTTCTTCTTCTTCTTCTTCTTCCTTCTGTTCCTCCTCGTCCCTCCGACGCAGAAGCTTCGTCGAGCTCTCCGGAATCCCCTCGCTGCCTCCCTCCTCCGGCGTCTCCACCGTTTGCAGCACGGCGAGCCGTACGTGCCGTCTGGCCCCTCTCCTCTCCTCTCTTCTCCTCCACCACCTCCTCCACCTTCTCCACCTCCTCCTCCTCCTCCTCATTCCTCCTCGACCGTCATCCCTTCTCTCCTCTCCTCTACTCTCCTCGTACGACCCTGCGCCCAGGGGTGAACGAACCTACTAAATGACGGCCATGAAAACAGCCGAAGCTCGGCCACGAAGGATGAAGGAAGGCACAGAGTCCAAAGATCGCGTTCCCTTTTTCGGTACAAGTCATCATCTCCGCATACTTTTATCATATTCATTTGATTTCCCTCATTTCCTATTCCCAAGTTTTATCTTTTATCCTCGTTGATCCGTTTCATGTTAAGGAGATTAGTTTGAAGATGTGTGTCAGTGAAAATAAGAGAGAGAGATCGTTTTCTTTATTTTCTTTTTTTTTTCTTTCGATGATCTACGAGAAACGATTAACCAAAGGTAGAAGGAATCCCTTCTTTTTGTTTCTTTTTTCGTTTGATAAGAAATACGAATGATGATTCTACCGATCGTGATCGAAATCGTTTTTTAATAGGAAATCTCCGATCTTCTTCTTGTTCTTCTTCTTCTTCTTCTTCTTCTTCTTCTTCTTCGATATTTCCAAAGTTCTCTCGACAGAATCTAACTTCCTATTCCAGTGTCATATCGAATGGGACTCTCGCGTACCGGAAGAGGTTACCGAGCGGAAGTTCGATTCTCAGGATCGATTCCGTATGCCGTCAGAGTGCGTGCGTGACGACACATAGACGACACATCGACGACACATCATCAACGACAAAACAACTACGACGACTATCACGACTACGACCTAACGAATCGCAAACTACGAGACTAATGCTTCATTCAACGCTAATTTTCTTCGTTAACACGTTCAACGATCTCATCTGTTATCTTAATTATACAATTACAAACTGATAGCCGATTAATTTGCAATTGCTATTGAAATGTTTCAAGAAGAAATGTTACAATTTTTGAAAAATATCATTTGATTGTGATCCAAACTGACGGATAGGGTACAACCCGATAATGGTTCATATAATAATTCATTCGAATGGGTAGGCTCGGAGGAGAGGGGAAGGGAAGGGAGGCGGCGGGAGGAGAGGAGGCAACATCCCACGCAATAATAAAGAGAAATAATCTCGTACAATTCCGCTTCTCCTTTTCCTTAAAGTTTCTATTGACGTCACGTCAAGAGAAGCAGCAGTTTTTTTTTTCTTCTCTCTCTTCTCTTTTGCGTTTTTCCAATATTTTTATAAACTTCTCGTCGTAACGAGGCCTCGCCGCGCTTTTCCCCCCTACTTAAAATAACCGATAATGTAAGTAATCACACGTAAAATTTATTTTGCGCTTAACTTTATTTTTAATCACTGCCGAGAAACGGAATCTCTCTCTCTCTTTCTCTCGCTCTCGTTCTCTCTCTCTCTCTCTTTCTGCTAGCGGCAAAAAAGTCGCGAAGCGAAAGGGCGTTTTTTAAATAATAATAACGCTCTAAACATCCATGGCACGCCTTTAACAACTTTGTTGACTGATACGAACAAAATCCTTTGCCTGATCTTGTCGCCTGTGTGTATATGTCGCCGTTAATTTTGCTTTCGGTCCATTTATTATCGCGTCCCGAAAAAAAAAAGAAAGAAACTCTCTCTTTGACGACTTAGCACGTGAAAAAAAAAAAAAAGAAAAAAAAATAACGCAAAAGAAGAATATCAAAGAAAATGAATGATTTTGTTTTACTTTTTCTATTTCGACGAAATAAAAAAGGAAGAAAAAAAAAATTAAAAACTATAGGTATTTATAACGCGAAAATCCCATACGTCCCGCAGATCCGCTCGAATTCAACAAATTTGAAATTGATAAAGGAAGGAGAAGATCAAATATTTTTGGATTGAAAAATTCGATTTAATTTCGACGACAATAATTCTTAGCTTTGGACAATTATTTCGCTCGTATTGTATCGGTAAATTTTCGAGGAGGAAGGGAGGGAGGGAGGGGATAAGTCTCATTTAAGTCCGCGAGAAATACCTTTTGACATCCCCCCTTGTACGAGGTTTGGACCAGAAAATTCATTAACCATGGGGAAACGTAAGTCGAATGTAAACATTCCATCTAAATGGGAACGCTAGAGAAAGAGAAAGAGAGAGAGAGAGAGAGAGACAGGCCCCCGTTTATTCTGAATTCTGCCAGCTAATTTCGAATATATTCGCATAATCTTCCATAGTTTGTTCGGGATTAATACCTTGATTATTAATTCTACGTAAACTTATAATAATCCCGAAGCGACATAGTTTCGCGGAAAACAGTAACGGATAGAGATTGAACCTGGCCACTAATTTTACTCGTACAAATTTCGGAGGAATTTTCGTCAAGAATATATCATGTCAAGTCATTCTTGCTTTGTATTATATTATGCGATTAGAAACTTTGTTTATATATATATCAATTTGATTCGATTATATTAATGATAGGAGAAAATTGTTGACAAGTATAATCGCTAATGATATTTCATTCGTTCGTTCGTTCGTTCGTTCATTCGTTCATATTATATTTTATATCGCTTTGTTTTGTGAAAAAAAAATACACACGTAAGAAGTTATACTTCTTTGCCGTACCAAAACGAACATAACCTCAATAACCTCAAAAATAACTTCAAAAAAAACTTCAAAGAAAAGAAATAACTTAAAAAAAAAAATTATTATTATTATATATATATAAGAAAGAATAAAAAAAGAAATTACGTAAGAAGTTATACTTCTTTGCCGTACCAAAACGAACATAACCTCAATAACCTCAAAAATAACTTCAAAAAAAAACTTCAAAGAAAAAAAATAACCTAAAAAAATAATAATTATTATATATATAAGAAAGAATAAAAAAAAGAAAAGAAAATATCAAAATATAGATATCAGTCCGCACTAAATATAAGAGAGATATATCGAATTACTTGACGCGTCAACAGCCATGGCGCGGTTACAGCATTAGTTCTCGCTTCGATCATTTGAGTAAAGCAGCGCTGAGTACGATTAGTATTTGGATGGGTGACCCGCTTGAGAAAAAAAGGGGGAAGAAGAAAAGAAGACAACTTCACGCCGTATACTTGAAATCGCTTTGCCGCGCGTCGTAAATACTGACAAACTTCATGGTGTCGTTTTTCCAGACGCTCGGAACAAAATCACTCCCCATTACATTTTCCCCAACGCGCCAAAAGAAGTATAACTTCAAAAAGAAAAAAGAAACGCATTCTTAAAAATATTTTCAAGACATTTTACATAATATATACTTTGTACTTTACAGTATTGTATTTTGTATTCGCGATCGAAATATAATAATTTGTTAATTATTCGTTATTTATAATTATCACGATTATTGATTATCAGATTAGAATCTTATGTAAACCAAAGCGAAATCGATTTAGTAGATCGTTTCGAATGTAATCATGACTACCCTACTCATCTTCGTGTGTAATATATGCTAGTATTTGCGACAATTGACACGAAACGACATTACGTTAATAATCCTGCATCATTGGTAGATATCGACTAAGCATTTCGAGTAATTATCAACGTTTCATCTCTATTATCTATTGGTACAGATCTATTCTTTTGAAAATGTTAACGTAAAATAATATTTCAACGTTTAATCGAATAGTCTCTCTCCCCCTCTTAGCGATTAAAACAGAACACACTCAAATAATCTGCACATAGATTCAATGTATATATGTACAGTAGTAAGATACCTAAACAGACAATGATTATCAAACCAAAATCCGTTCATCAGCTCCTTAAGCTTATTGCTACAGACAATGTTACCATATATGCGGTAGAGAATATCGAATATACCTACCATTGTCCTATAGACATTGTCCAATTATCACTAATACCAACAAAAATTCATTATTCGAAACACGTTAACTTTCTAACTCTTTAATGTCAATTAATAAAATCTGTATATTAAAATAATAAATCTAACAAAATTAAGATATATCAATATTACTGTGTTACAATTTTTAAACTGTTTTCTTTATACAAGAGAAACGGAAATTAAATTATTCTATGCAATTTCTATAGAAAAAATAACTTCAAAAAAAAAAAAAGAAAAAAAAGTAACGATTTAAATTCGTTAGGTTCCAAGTAGGGATTGAAATGAAAAAAAAAAAAAAAAGAGAAAAAATTCATTTATAAAACTGTCTATGTCGAAAATGGTCATAAATGGTAAATCTTGTCCCGTGTTGTTGCATGGGAATTAATTTGAAGAAGATTTATTCAGTGGCATCTAGCGAGAAATATAAGTTACATTTACTAGGGATTTGCGGGTGGTGAAGTGAGGTTGGGAGGAGGGTCGGGGAGGAAGTAGGGGGATAGTAGAGATACACGGTCAGCTCTCGAGTCGATTCATACAGGGATTGCAATGTAATGCAGTACTGCAGCAGCATCGCATCGCATCAGCGGGACGAATACTACGAGTCTCTGTATTCAGGACTCGTTTATAGAGCGTTAACAGGCACGAGCACCCTCTAACTAATCTCGTCGATGTTTTCTCTCGATTCTGAAGCTGCCAGGTAATTTGAAAAATCGCTGCCGTAGGATAAGGGCAACACGTATGTCGCGTCCTCGACATTCCCTACGTGCACTCGAGTCCGTCAACAACGATTTTCCGTCGTCGCAGTCGCTCGAGAAGAGACCCTCCTCGATGCCGTCTGCGGCTTTAAAAAAAGAGAGAGAAAGAGAGAGAGAGAGGGAGGGAGGGAGAGGGTGGGCAGGGGTGTGTGGGGGACGGGGGGAGGGTCGGGTGGTTAGGAATAAGAGAAGAGGTAGGACGAAACCCATGCTTGTAAAATAAAAATGAGACTTGGTCCCTTTTGACTCGCATACAGATTTAATTGCGAAAGTTACGAGCAAGTACTGTGTACTACTTGCCTTCGCTAAACCATACCCTTCCCTTCCCTTCCTTCTTTCCGGGGAATGAAAAAAGACCCGATTGGGAGGAAGAAGGGAGGAGAAGTTCGATAGCTGTGCTCTCGTATCTCCGGCAACTACAACCCAAATTCGACTAGTACTCCTAAATCTAAAACTTTTTATCCTCGTGCATCAATGTGCATCGCAGTTTCTATCCAATTAACAATCCTAATTAAAAATTCGTGAGCGCACACGTATATATGAGGAAAGAGAATAAACGAATAAAATTAAGATTGAATCTTAACCTCGAGGAAATGGGTTCTAATGTTAAACCCTTTTGCACTCGAGGACAATTTTTGCTCGTATTCGTTGAATTTCTTACATCTATCTTCGAACGATTTTACACGCTATTTACACGTTTTATATAAATATATCTTTATACTTCGAATAATGACGTTTGTTAAACATTAAGATGCATTCTCATCACATTACTATATGTGTTTTGGTATATTTCGTCATACTTTATTCGTTCGGAACAAACCTTGGAATAATTCTTAACTCATTTTAGCATACCACACGTAGGTTTTCCTCGTTCAATCGGATTCCATCAAAACTGAAAAATGACCTGTTATCTCGTACATAATTAAACAATCGTCCGAAGGAATTTTCAATGAAAGTTATTGAAAATTTAAGAAGCCTTAAATGTTTTCTATTGCGATAAACAAAAATGTCTTTCGTTTTTCTATAGAAAACCAATCAGTTTTAACAAGAAGCACACGAGAGAAAGAGAGAGAGAGATTAGAGTTGTAAAAGTAAATTTAAACTATATAAAAAAAGAATATGTTATTAACGCGCGTTGAATCTTTGTAAAACGCGTATTCTCTATTTCGAAAATGTATATATAATTTGTAAGTAATTATCTCTGTGTGATTCGTAACCGAAACGATTCTCGCATTTAACTCGGATAGGAGAATATAAATGAAATATTACAAGAGGGGTAAGGGGGAGGGGAGGGGGAAAATATTATTCTACGGTATATAATATGAAAATGTGAACGAAGAGTCTCTCTCTCTCTCTCTCTCCTCTTTCTCTCGCGTTATCACCTTCGGTGAGAAAGCAAATGAAGGTGGTGGTGGTGGTGGTGGTGGTGGCGGCCTTTTGAAGGGTTAAAAACGTTTTTGTGCTATCTATAGCATGGACCGTTCGCTCGCGCTTTTTGGTCTCTCTCTCTCTCTCTCTCACACTCTCTTTCTCTCTCCATCTCTTTCAGTCCTTTTCTTGTGAAGTGGCACTCTAGCCGAAATTCAGTTTATTCGAGCACCACCTCTTTAAAGCCCGTCGTCGTTCGTGCTTACCACCTTGATCCACCTCAAAGAGACTTTTACCGAGCTGCCGGCAAACTCTCGAGAACCGAGTTACATTGACGCTCAATCAACGAGGAGTCTCGCAGATGACGACGTTAGGGCCGAATATAAAATTATGTTAATAATCTATAATGGTCGACTCACACACACACGCGCGCGCGTTAACGATACTCTATCTCTCTGTTTCTTTGTTCTTTCCATAATATTTGCAAATAACGTGTATACATATATGGTTTTAGTAGCATAGTTTTTTCAAACCGATTATCTTTTATTGATCGACGATGAATATTATATTACACGTATAATATTTTCATATTTTACGTTATACTACGCTCTCTCTCTCTCTCTCTCTCTCTCTCTCTCTTTCTGTAATATAAGATGAAATAATTTTTATATAATTATATCTATTTTTGCTCGTACGCGTATGCGTTGTTTTGTTTTATTTTTATACGTTTCTTTTTTTTTATTCTTTATTTTCATTTCTTTATTTGCATTTATTTTATACATCCAAGGATTACACGAATAAAATATACCATCCAACAAAGGAGACAAAATTCAATCCCGAGTTCCTAAGTTTTTCAAATTATTCTTTCTAACTTCTTACATAAAAAAAAACATATTATCTACGCTTATTAATAATTATTATTATAGATATCTAACGTATAAGAAAAACCAACTTAAACATTATCGTATTTCGAGATATATCGTATTATTCAAATTCCATCATGATAAGAAAATACAAAAATATCTCAAATCTGAAAGTATACACTCGAACGGTTTAAACGATCAGACACATAGAGAGAGAGAGAGAGAGAGAGAGAGAGAGAAAGATTCCATCATCTTTACTGAAACTCTCTTCTTCTTCTTCTTCTTTTTCTTATCTATCAAAGAACGTTTTAAGAAAGTTTTGCAGTAGGTAACGGTAAGAAGGCCGGAGAATGGTTACACGAGGTGAATTTCTTCGAAAGCGAAGCGGCACGCTTCTTCTCGTCTCGAGTGGTCCTACAACGGAACCGACGACGACGACGAAGACGAAGTCAGAAAAAAAAAAGAAAAAGAAAGAAAGAAAGAAAAGGGTGACGTTACCGGTGGTAGAAGGTGTAGGTAGGTAGGTAGATAGGTAGGTAGATAGGTAGGTAGGTAGGTAGGTAGGTAGGTAGGTAGGTAGGTAGCTTGTTATCGCACCTAGTAAGCCTTGAGTCCAAGTCTGGTAAAAGGAACGAGGGGGTTAGAGAGGGTAGTAGTAGTAGTAAGTCTGCAGACGGGTGGTCAGGTTGAGAGGGAATCCGAGCGTACGATAACAACGTGGTGTTGTGTGCGTTTTCGAGGGTCGAGTCGGGTCGGGTCGAGTCGGCATCAATGAGAGACAATGAACAGAGCGTTTGACCGCGCGTGCACGTTAATAACGTGGATACCCACTCGGCATAGACTGGTCCTACCATAATCTCAAGGAGTCTTCGAGGAATACCTACTAAATCATCTAAAAGCATTCTGATATTCTCCTATTTCCATCTACTTTTCTCTATTCATCATTATAATAATCCTAAACTTTATTTTCTCTCTTGCGATTTTGATCAATACGAACACAAGATGAGAGAATAATTCAAAATGTAAGCTCGATATAAAAAGAAAAGTGTGCGAATAAGTAAGAAAGAAGTAACTCGAAAAAGAAGAAGAAGAAGAAGAAGAAGTAACGATCGTGAGAGGAAGAGGAAGAAGAAGAAAAGGGTCGTGACTCTGGTAGCCTACATCTGAACGTGCCGATCTCCATCTCTTTCTCTCATTCTATTTCTCTCTCTCTCTCTCTCTCTCTCTGTTGTGCAGAAGACCATCCTTACACCTACCTCTAGTCACCAATACACTCATCGACTCTCGCGAGCTCACGTTTATGCTACCGTTAACGGTTCTTAAATCGTAACTCTCTTGGAAGCAGTAACCTTCTGTTCGAATTTCAAGGTTCTTCTCTAGAAATAGTCAAAATCATTGCAGTTGACAATTATCTGAAAAGTTTATTTAGGGGAAGCATGTAATGTCATCCAATTAGTAACTCGTCCAAGCAAGGGTGGTTATCAATGATCCAACGACACGTTATTGGAATGTCACGCATTGCTCGTTCGTTCGCCATTAGCGACGATTCGACGTTAACGCTCCATAGAGATACGCCGGATTAACCTTCGCTCCATAAAGGGCCTCCACTCTCTCTCTCTCCCTCTCTCTCTCTCTCTGGTTGTTCGATGCTCGTCCTTCTGGACAAAAAGGGCTTAACCCTTGCATGGTTACACGCTGGCTTTTCTCTCTCTCTCTCACTCTCTCTCTCTCTTTCTCTCACTTTCTCACACACTGTCTCTTTCTCTCGAGCTCTTTATATACATAGAACCAACTGACGTATTTGTAGACCAGCCCAATGATTTTGATGTGGCACCACGTTGACATTTATCAAACGAGATTCCCTATCATCATACAGAGCGCTTATGGCATTGAGTAATATAAATTTGTATGTCGAAAGAGCATACTATCCGAAAGTTTGACTGGTTGCTGTATCATATCATATCTGGCTGGCTTCCTATGGATTTGGCATACTTACCCTTTTGATTTACCTCTACTATATATATACTATATATATATGAGAAAGAGAGAGATTAGTTTCTTCATTATTAACTACTCGCTGTTGATTTAATTGCACACGCCCGATATCACGTCTATAATGTTACAAATGATCCTTGTTATACAACTGCTGTTCGATATTAATCTGATGCAATATTCCTTCGATGTTAAAGCACCGCGCAATTGAGCGAGCCGAGGTGAAAAGAATGATTCAAAAAAAAAAAAGATAAAAAAAAGAAAAAAAGAAATACAAAGAAGAAGAATAATTACAAGATTATTATTAATATTTACAGTTTATATTTATAAATTATCATAAATTGTAAATGCACGTGGTAAAAACCTTGTGTGTATACGCATATTAAACAGTAAGTTTTCATAACGACTGTTATTTATTTTATACATCGGCCTTATGAAAAACTTGTTAATGATACGATTATGAATTGGTTCGATTGAGGAAAAAAAAGAAAAAAAAAAGAAACAAGGAAAAAATTGTTCATTTAAAAAAATCGTCCTCGAATTTTTCAAGAGATAAACACGAAAGAAAATAAAAAAGAAAAATAAGCTGAGAAGATTGTTCCATTCGTCTTTCGAATCGAAAACTCAGAAAGTATTCACGGAATACGGTCGAGTAGCATACGTTATACATACTAAGAAAAAAGAGAAGGAAAAATAAAGAAGGAAAAGAAAGGTAAAAGAGGAAAAGAGTTAAGGATAAGTAGAAGAAGAGGAGGTACCAACGTAAGAGAGAGTAAGAGAAAGAGAGAGAGAGAGAGTATTCGTTATGTTTCGCAGTCTACCGAAGAATCGAAAAAGGACCGAAAAACTTGCCTGACTTGGCCGTGAGAACACGCCGAGTCTCTTACACGCATAATGCACTCTTCTTCTTCTTCTTCTTCTTCTTCTTCTTCCTTCTCTTTCTCCTTCTCCTTCTCTTTTAACTCTTCTATATCATTCTCTCTTTCTCTCTCCCTCTCTCTCGCACACTCGTTCTCTGACTCTGTCTCATTCACTCTAATATCACAACTGGAAAAGTTTGGCTCGACTATACATCGGGTACTCTCTACTATGACATATCGCATGGCCCGTCTTCTTTACATGCACATGCACATGTACGTCTACATCCACGCAAACAAACAAAAACACAAACACACACATAGACAAATCTACACACTGAGAGAGAGAGAAAAAGAAATAGATATAAACTTGAGGAAGAATAAGGATAGAAATGATGCAGTATACTCGTATAGGTACGCACGAGGTTGGTGTAGGTCCAGGGCCCGGCTCGGCCAATGAGGGGCCGGGAATTCGTGGCAGAGCGTCGTCGAGGCCGGCCAATCGCAGGGCCCCGACTGCCTGGGGTTACTGACCTGACCAACGCGTTAAATATCCCATCCTGAAAAATATCGTGGCCTCTCTCTCTCTCTCTCTCACACACACACACATACACACAGACAGATACGGTCTTTCAGTATGGAGCAGAGTTGGCTCGGTCGAGGGGAGAAAAAGAGTGGCGTGCGTACGTGCATGCGTGCATACATGCGTGCATACGTGCGTCTATACAAGTAAGAGAGAGAGAGAAAGCTGCGTACCCCTTAGTTTGCACGAACTCAGCATCGTTCCATCTCTCTTCCTCTTTCTCTCTATGCGAATGCTTGCATATCCGTATACGTATGTTCATATGTATGTATGTATGAAAGAGAAAAAGAGAAAGATAGACAGCTCCGTGACTTCGTATTTCATTGATTAGTATTGGCCATTAAAAGGGCGCCTTTATTACGCCGCTCTCCTCGCTGTTGAGCGCGAGCCAGACGCGAGCCTTTGCCTCTCTCTCTCTCTCTCTCTTTTTCTCTCTTTTTCTCTCTCTCTCTCTCTCTCTCTCTTACTCTCTCTCTGTGCTCTTCTCTAACCCTTCTCGACCGCGTAGGCTTCGATTAGCGCGTGCTTAACGCAAATGCGCTCGTCCAGGCATGGACAGCTTGCTATAGAGAAAAATGCGCTGGATGGATGTTAAGTTTTTCCTTTTTTTCTTTCTTTTTTTTTTTTTTTTTTTAATTTTTCATTATGGAAAGAAGTATGTATTAGTTGTTTTTGTGGTTGTATTAGTCAGCTTTGTTTATCGGAAGGGCGGAGGGAGCAAGGGACGGAAATGTTAATAGTGTTCCAAAAGCTTATTTTGTTATCAATAAAACTTCTTCTTCTTCCTCGTCTTCTTTTTGTTCTCTCTTTCTTTCTTTCTTTCTTTTACAAAATTAATGAAAAGTATAATTTTAATAGAAATATGATAGGAGAAAATAATTGGAAATATTTCGAAGTTTTTTTCGGGTATTTTCGATATTACCGTGCTCGGCGAGTTCGACGCCAAACAAGCTTCCATCGTTTTCTATTTATTACCTCGCTACGAACGAATTTAATAAAAATAATGAAAATTTGTTTCGATACATCTACGATCATCAACGCAGAAATACTAAACAAATAAAACAATATCATTCGTACGACGATTGAAATCAATCGCAAATGATATAAGATCTTTGCAATTATTTTTACACGAAAATTAACTCGAAGAAAATATAATAAGAGGTAACAATATCCATTATATTCGTTCAACCTTTTCAGTAAAAAAAAAAAAAAAAGAAAAAATAAGGAGAGAAAAAAGAAACTTCAACCCCTTCTCTCTTTCTCTCCCTCTCTCTCTCTCTGTCTCTCTCTCTCTCTCTGCCTCATTGCCAACGTTCGTTTGTAAAAAGTTCAGTAGTTGGTGGTGCAATTGCACACTCTAGTGCGGTCGACTGCACGTTTGTATGCGCATAACACACGGCCGGGGCCACTAAGGCGGCCCAACCCTTGTGGACTTTTGTATCGATTACCCATCGGTGGTGTTGGGCGAGGTTTCGTCCCCCTACCCCTTCCACTCCTCTTCTTAGCCCCTTACCCCAATTCGTTACGCTCTCAACCTCCTCCTCCTCCTTCTCCTCCTTTTCCTCCTTCTCCTCGTCGTTGTTGTCGTCTGCCGGTACTGTAATTTTAGCGCAAATATTCTGACGTTAATTGGAGCGATCGGCCGATCGGTGATTATCACGTATCTTATAAGCTAAATAATTTCACGGTGTCGTCGTTTTTCGAAAAAGACGAGAGGGAGAGTGAGAAAGAGCGAGAGAGTGAAAGTGGGAGTGAGAGAGAGAGAGATAGAACATTCTTCTTTATCTCTTCTACTACTAAGTCTTCTTCTTCTTCTTCTTCTTCTCCTTCTTCTTGTTCTTGTTCTTCTTCTTCGTTATAAACGTTTTCTTCTCTTTTGACTTTAATTCGCCTTTTCGCCATCGTTCGTTCGTCCGCGTTCAAAACTTTAATATCCTTTACGTTCAAAGCGTTTTACCATGTTGGCGTCTGGGTTAACATAATGCACATTATCTACTTCCTACAAACGATTTACCTATTTAATGATTTTCTACAAAAATTGCGTGTAAAGTCTTTGAGACAAAGACTTAGACCATCGGTTAGGTGTACTATCTACGAGGTACTAAGGGACGATTAGATTTTTCTAACTAACTCTATATCCAAAGGTTTAAACGTACTTACGCGAGAACGCTCATTAAGTTCTATCATAGTTACTTAACAATTATATTGATCTAAGGGGGATAATAATCACTTGCCAAAACCGTGTCACTCGTGATAAATTTCATCACGTAGTCGTAGTTAATTATAGATAATAATATTTATATTAAAGCGAATTCAAGTGTTTTTATAGGTCTATTATTTTTTACAAATATATTGAGACTATGTCGAAAGGGGGGAAAATGAATTGATGAATGATATTAGATTTTTATATTAGATATTTTACATTATATTATAATTAGATTTTATACGATGAGACTTTTCAATTAACCAAGGTCTCTTGTCCGAATAAAAATTCTTCTTATAACAATCGAAAATAATGAAAATAATAATAATAATAATTCGAGATATCCGATCTCTCGATTCATCGGAATTAAATATAATATTTAATAATTCACGCGACGACGACGCGTCTTGTTTCCCCGAAACTTAATACTTCGCCTACGCATGTATAACCAATACGACGCCTTTTGGTTAGTGCTTATGGAAATTTCCAAGGAACGCTTTCTTCCTTTCCTTTTCTTTTCTCTTTTGCCAGCACGACTACTTTCTTCTCTCTTCTTCCTTAAACTCTTTGAATATCGAGTTCCGTCGCAATCGACGATAAGAACCGATAACACGAGCTCGCATGAAGAAATCCGATCTTATCGATGTAGCCAAATCGTAACCGCCTGTTGAATTAAACTTACTTTTTGATAACGCTCGTTTCAACGAATTTCAATAATTGTGTTACTTTTTTTTAATTTCTTCTTGGATATATATATTTTATATTAATTTTTGAATATCTCTCGCTCTATTTTCTCTCTTTCTATTTTCCACTCACACATTTTCTCTCCTACGAGTTATACGAATCTCATGGCGAGTACTATACAACGTTTCACATAATTCATGGTTTGTTAAATTTCATGGTATTCGGGAGTAGACTCCGACAACGTAAATCGAGGAACACAAGCTCGACAGTCACGACACCCAATGGACCAACCAGTTTCACTTACCGGAAGCACCCATGGAACATAGGCACCAGCCATGTTCACACTTCCGTGCAGATAAGAGAAATTTCACAAATATCGAACTGTATTTTGCGGCAGAGAGTTAAGTCAATAATCGATAAGTACATAGATTTCGATATATGCGATAACTATGATCGCAGACTACATATATTTCAATTTATTAATCGAATATAATTTTTAATTAATCGGATTGCTTTTTATTCATCCGCGTCAGTTGAAAAAATTTCTTTATTAAATCTATCGGATCGTATTATTCCAACTGAAAAAATCTAAATTCTACGTATTTTTTTTTCCTATTATTTCTTTTTTTTTTTTCTATACAGGATATACTCGAAATATTATTGTCCAGCTGTCATGCAACAGGTGATGCTGCGTGCAAGAGAGAAGGAAGGAAGGAAAAGAAGACGAAACTAGACCATCATAGTTTTGTTAGAAATGAAATGTTTGTTAATTCTATTTTTTTTTTTCTTTTTTTACGTTTGTTAAAACAATCCTACGAAAATATAAAAATAAAAGTGAATATTAATTTTTTTTAACCGTTCGACAAATGAAACCAATTACCCTCCGCCAAAAAAAAAAACAGAAGAACTCATTCTTTCTTTCTTTCTATGACGTCTAATTCTATTCTAACGGTTATCTCTTACGCGTTAGACAATTTCTGTGTTTGTACGAAACGATTAAACGAGAGAGAGAGAGAGAGAGAGAGAGGTAGACTAATCCAAACCAACGATCCCTCCTCTCTTCCTTCTGTTTCTCGTTTTGTCATTAAACGAAAGTAGGAAAGCTTCGACGACACTAAGAGTCGCGTCTAATGACATGCAACGAGAATGGCGAGCAAAGCGCAATGCAAGTAAACTGCATCGTACAGACACTGCATGCATCCGTTGCCCCGGTAGGCCGACTTTGTAAGCCGATTATCCACCTAAATACGAAGCCAGAGAGATGCATGTGGCTTAAATTGATGTGTTTTCTACCTCTCCTTAAATTCTCTCTCTCTCTCCCTCTCCCTCTCTTTCTTTCTTTTTCCCTCTCCCTCTTTCTAAAGCTGTTAGCAACTTTTGTATTTAAACCATTCGAAAAAAGAATCCTATCCTTTAAATTATTACCAACAAAAATTAACCGATATCAAAATCTAATCGTAGTCATATATATATTTATAAATTTATATTTGTTGTTTATATATATTTAATATATATAAATAAATTATAATATATATAAATTAATATAATATATATAATAATTAATATAATATATATTAATTAAATATATATAATATAAATTATATATATTTATTTGTTGTATATATATATATTTATTATATTTATATATTTGTTGTTCGTTATTATTTGAATATAATATTGAAATATTTTTCTAATAAATCTAAATCGAATATAAGTTGGTGGTGTAAGGTAGATTCTTTTATCGACTAAAAAATTTCAATTGAACAGAAAAATATACGAGGAAAAATCATATATAAATATAAATATATATATATATATATATATATATAGCGATCGTGTTAATAGCTACAACGTTTGCGAGAATCAACAAAGCGTGGTGGGAAAAATTAGGGAAATTGCTTTCGCTCGATATTTCATCGGACGAGGAAACAATATAAAGAGTGTGAGAATAGGGGGGAAAACAAAATATGACAATCAAATCCGGCGATCAACGAGATAGAAAATAAAAAAAAAATAGAAAGGGAAAGAGAGAGAGAGTGAGTGAGAGAGAGAGAGAGAGAGAGGATTTTCCGTCGAAAAAAAAAATTGTTGGCTCGTGCCGATGCATGTCGACCATATGTATTTCATTTCGAAGCGCGACTTTGATTGACAGCTTACCCAAGGCACGTAGTTATTTTTTCCCCACCCCACCCCACCCCCCACCCCCTCCAACCGTTCGTTTATTTTTTTTTTCGTTTTCTTCCTCTTTTTAAGAGGATTTATTATCGTTAGACACCGTATCTTTTTCTCGTTAGTTTTTACTTCTATCTTCTGTTTTTTTTTATTATTTTCTTTTTTTATAATCCTATTAAAAATCGATTAATCGATTAACGACTTAAACTCGATGGAATAATTTCGTAATTTTTGGTTTGTTTTTTTATTTTCACTTTACGAAATCGAATACAATTCGTCGTTTGAAAGTAAGTAATGTATTTGAAGCAAACAAAAACAGAATGTAAAAATTGCGAATGAAAAACGTCTGACAATAAGGCGAGAGTAGTAAAGTGGAGCGAAAGATAGGAAGAAGAGTAGGAGAGTAAATGAAGGACGCGATGGAAAGAAAAAAAAAGAAGAAGAAGAAGAAACGGAGGATGGCCAACGTAAAATGAAGTTTTAAAGCTTACGAAGGCCAAGACGAAAAGTTGCCGAAGCGTCGTCGTCGTCGTCGTCGTCGTCGAATTATAACCTCGACCTCACGAGAGATTGCACACTCTCGAAATCGACGAAAAGACGAGCAAGGTCGACTCGATCGTGCATTCGACGAACAAAAAGAAACACGCAACAAACAAACAAATAAATAAATAAATAAAATACAAGTAAAAACCAAAAGAAATGTTTTTTATAATTTACACTTTTCGTACTTAAAACTTTGTTTGCGCGTTTTGCTAAAAAAAAAAAGAAAAAGGAAAAGAAATCAGGTCGACCGTAATCGATCTTTCGCAAGTTAAATACAAAATTCATGTTATCGAGACGAACTTTTGATATATGTATATAAATAATATTTTAAAAATAGATCAAACACACACTAACGCGAAATATTATCTCCTTTCTTACTTTGGCTTATTCATTATTCACGAGCTCGTCGTGTTTCTGCTTCGGGCGGAGAGACACAAACACACACACACACACACACACACACATACACACGTAGTTTTATTTTGTTTTCAATCGATTTTTTAAAACTCTAAAGAATGTAGTATTGTACGTGCACTTTTATTTACGAGTAAGAAAATATAACGTACGATGAGATTTCAAGTATCGGGGCTTGGCCAATGTGAGTAATGGAATTCTTTTGAATATATATTACGTATTGATTGTTATATATTATTTCGAATGTATTTGTATGCACAAATATTGACATTATTTATTGACAAATCTCCAATTTTAACTGTAAAACTTCGTTGAATAAAATACGTACTAGTTGTAAACGTGTAGTTACCTGAGTTAACGCACGTTGGACATTTACGCGTTCTCATGGTACTTCTTCGGTGTCGTAACTATGTCGTAATTACAGACGCCGCATGTATGTATGTTTTTAGATAACCAACAGCGATTCACGCCTTAAGTGCCGTTTATGATCCAGGAAAAACACAACTTCGTCTTATGTATATATTTTTGTTTTTACTTATTCTTTCATCTCTTACGTTGATAAAAATAGAACGCTTAAGTAGGTCAGTGTTTTTTTTACTATCTACTCGTGACGTTAACTCAATATCTTTTTTTTTTCCTAATTCGATTTGTCGTAACTGAAAAAAAAAAAAAGAAAGAGAAAAAAAACAAAAAGATGTATTTAAATTTGAAAACTTGTAATGCAAATAAAACTGTGCTACTTAAACGCAAAGATTAAACCAGATAGAGCGCTTGCGATGAATTTTTTCTCGAAAAAAAGAAAGAGGAGTATCTAGGGATAAAATCCTAAATAGGTTAACCGAAACGACGCTGTGTCCTTGCCCGCATAAAGTTTCTCATTTTTTCCTTTCCTTTCTCGTCACCAACCAACCAACGAACCAACCAACCAACCAACCAACCAACCAACCAGCCAGCCAGCCAGCCAGCCAGCCAGAGCTCTACGTTCATCGCTTATTTCACGAGGAAATTTTGTGGGAGAGAAAGCATTACTTCCTTCCAAAAGGTCCTCGCGGTATTACCATAGAAACCGTTCCCGTAAGGTCGTAAAAGGTTGCGGGCGAGCGGTATAAAGAGTTTAATACGCGACTCTTGAAATTCTATTTGCACCGACGACGATACCTACTTTCAACGTTGAAGTCCGAGCAGGTGGCGCCATTGGACGACGGCCCGAAACGGCGGGCCGCCTTTGTAAAAACGACCACGCGTGTGAACTCTGATCTTTTTTCCTTTTTTCTTTTTTTTTCTTTTTTCAAAAATAAAAACCACCAGGACAGATAGAAAGAGAGGAAAAGAAGAGAATATAGTCCCGGCCGTCGACAATTTCGTTATCTCTGCACTTTTCAAAGGTTCCCATTTTTTCAAAGTTACACCGTAAGATCGTCTCGTAGCTTTTGCCAAACACTAATTTTAATAACAAAATTTGTAATAATAAATAATGAAGCGTCTCGATATAATCGACGATGTCGAATAATAAAAAAGGAGGAGAGAGAAAGAGAGAGAGAGAGAGAGAGAAAGAGAAAGAAAAGGAAAGTAACTTTGCGATTTGTTTAGGATCGATAACGAGCATGCTCGTGGTTTCAGTGTAACGTTGTTGGTCGTTTAAGCTACGACTGACCTAGCCCAGTGTCAGACAGTCTCGGCTGAAGGGCCGTCCTCCTTCTTATCTTTCGCAGACACCCGGTAGACTCTCGAAAGCTTATGTAGCATATGTGCTGTGTCGCGTACTGAAGGACGTTAAGCGTTTCCGCCCGGAGTTAGTTCCTTCGCGATCGATCGAAACGAACGTGTCGAGTGTCGTATGAACTCGCTCTCTCGTGAGAAAGTAACCGAGAAAGATGGATGAATGTGGAAAGAGAATGAGAGAATGAGAGGATGAGAGAGAGAGAGAGAGAGAGACGAATGGCACACCAAGGAAAAAAGAAAAAAAAGAGAAAGAGATGGAAAAGACCACCCAGACGGGAGAACGAAGCCAAGACTCTTACCCCAAATACGACTTTCAACCGGAAAGTTCGCCGAACCGATGACGCCGAACGTGAAAAGAGGCTGCTCAAATGATCGATAATATCGAACGACAAGCAGTATATGCATTTCAAAATGAGTACAGTCTCTTCTACATGCGGATAGACAACGAAGGTCAAATATTACAATTAGATAATGATACCTAATATGATATTCCTAATACCTTATTGGATACTTTGAAATGAAATTTCAAACAAGGCACCAATCGTCAATGTTACCAACTTATCTATAAACGATCGATTATTTATACATTCAAGAGAATAATGATAAATAGAAAATAATTCAATTTTGATGAAAATAAATATGAAAATCAATCGAAACGCGAGACAAAATATTGAAGTTCCCATAAAAAAGAAAGAGAAATGTCTCGATCCATCGACGTAGGCCATCAACGTCGCCATCTTTTCTTTCTCTCCCCCTCCCTCTCTCTCTCATTCTTCTCTTATTCTTCATCGAAGGTGCTCCGTTTTCAGTCTGGCGTACTTCTTTCTTTCTTTCTTTCTTCTTCGAGATCTGGCCGCAGCAAACGCGTTACTTTAGGTCAGTGCCATCGTCCCCTCCTCGTTCAACCGACTACACCTCCCCTCCCTCTCCTTTAGCCTCCTCGTCGCACCTGTGCGTACCGTGTTCAGGTGGAAAGAAGACGAGTCGTCTCCCAGCTAAAGGGCTCTCTTCTGTTGGAAAGAAGGAAAAGGGGGGGGAAGAGAGGTAACGAGTGGTTTGGGGAGGGGCAGGGAAACCAACGACGGTCCTTGGTCGGTCCTGGACTCCTCTCCTCATCACCCTCCTCCACACCCTTCACCTCATCCTCATTCTTCTTCTTCTTCTTCCTCTTCTTCTTCTTCTTTTTCTTTTTCTTCTCGAGTCTTGCACGACTTTTTGGGCCAATCTGCCCCCCTTCCTCCTCCTCCTCCTCCTTCTCCACCTCCTCCTCCTCGTCTCGTCTCGTCTTCTTCTTGTTCTTTCCAAAGAGAAAACTGCGTATCAGCTTCTCCCGCTGTAAACCTTACAAACGTTATCCATCTGGCGCCCTCTTGTGTACTACCTTTAGGACCAAAAGAGAAATCTTCTTCGCATGGCTGAGCATGATTTGTAAGAAATTACCTATGGTTATTTGTGATTTCTTTGGCTTATCTTATCTCGAATTCTTTGCAAGGAATTACTAACAACACCGTAGGACTATGGGCATTTATATTTATCAATAAAATTCATTATCGTATAAAGTTGACAAATTAAAATGAAGTTTCTCACTTGTAGAAACGATTTAGGTAAAATTGTTAAATGTCAAATTAATATCTATTAACATAAGATATAGAAATTAAATGAGATGGAGAAAAGTAAACTACCGTGGGGGTGTTGAGTTTAAGTTTTTCATTAACGAAGGCAACAACGACGACGAAGACGAAGCCGACGACGACGACGACGTCATTGTTGGTAAAGCGATAAATGTTATTAGCCATAGTAGTGGTAACGGTTGCAGTCGTAGAAGACGGTGGTGCATGGCGGTAGCAGCTGTCGTTACCCAGGAACGAGCTTACTCGTGACTAATCCTGCATGCCGATTCACCGTAACCTGGCCTACGAAGCTGCCCCTATATAGGTGCGATTAACGCGTGTTGGGTTACCCTACCTTGTCATCCAGCTGCAAGGAAACCAAATCGATAGCACGCGTGCCGAGTAAAGCCGACCCACTAACGATCTCGCGATTTTATTCGTTTCACGATTATGAACACGTATCTATCTATATATATATGTGCCCATAATTATGAAAGTGGTCTAAGTCAAAATTAAACAAAAATAAGTTTATTAGTTATTTCACACAGCACATTATTTGAAATTAAATTAATTCAATGTAATTTTCACGATATTGTCAAAAATGAACCGTTAGATGATAGTGTTTGTTATTTGAATATTATTATTAGAATTCATTTTATTAATAATTTATTTATTTTATTAATTTTTTATTATTTATTTTATTAATATTTATTCATTCATATTAATATTAGAATTCATTTAATGTTCAAATTTAATCCTTTAAATATCTCGAAACGAGAAATATATATGACTTAGACACCACTTTCATAATTATGGGCACATACGCGAAATACTCGTAATCGTTACAATCAAAAATATCCAAATATCGATCGATAATTATACGTAATCTAATTCAAACATCTTTGATACGAGCGCGTGTTATGTTCATCGAACGATTGATTAGCGAAATCTAAGCGCATTCGAGAACTGTCAAATATTCAAATGTTTGCTATTATTGTTCGTTTTCTTGTCGTTAGTTAAAAATGATCGTGTAAACATTGAAATCTAAACTGTCTTTTATAATCTTACTCGATCTTCGAAGTAAAAATCCCTAAACATCGTAAATATTCCGAAAGGGAAAAGTTAGAAAATGTAACCCATCGAAATCTTCCCGATGGTTTTACGAGTTTTCAAAAGCTTCCACGCGATGTTATATTATATTATTTGGCAGGTGATCACGACAGCTGCTCTTCAAGACGGGAAAATTTATTCTGCCTCTAATAGGTTATTTTAATAAAACGAATAAATTGCGCCAATCACTTATAAATTCTTCTCAACTTCTATTATTCAACTCCTTTCTAATCCTTTTATCGCATTTTTTAATAATTGAATCTATAAAAAAAAAATTACAATAATTATGTATTATGCAACAGATATTTAAAGACTCATATACCAATAAACCTACCATCTTTCCATTAAGATAACAGTTTTAATAACAAATAATTATGTCTAACGCATAGATACATAAGTAAAATCGTATAAAAAGAAAACGAACTTTTAAATTGGTCGGCTGCGTGTGTAAAATATGTTCGAGAGAAAAAAAGAGAAGAGAGAAAGAGAGAGAAAGACAGAGAGAAAAATAAAAAAAAAAAGGGAAAAAAAAATCTACTCGAATAATAATGAATGAATTCTTTGGTGGTAGATTATTAGTCGAGTAGGAGTAGAGTATATTCAACGAGGCACGAAGAAAACCCGGAGTAGTAGTCGAGCGAAATTAAATAAGTCTTTCTTCTCCGTTACGAGCACGCGTCGGCTTTGCGTGATCCAGAAATTAGCGTACCGTACAGTACACTACGACTTCATAAGCGTTTAGCGTATCCTGCACACGTTTCTGTTGGAACCCACACGCATTTTCCTCATTTTCCATCTTCCAATCCGACGATGCGCACACATTTTCTCCGTTTCCTGACTTCTTTTTCATTCCATCTCTTTTCAAAAAAATGATTTATAGATGAGACTATCCTCCACGCGATTTCGTAATATACGAATTCTTCTCTTCAACTTTCACTAACTTCACCTGCTAGGGGGTTTTCCTCTTTTTCAAATATTATTTATTTATATATCTCTTTATTTTCACAACCCCCTAAATAAAAATTGTCGACAAATTCAGGTAAACCCCTCGTATGATCTCTTCTTCTCATATTTTTTTTTCATTTTTATATTACATATATATATATACGTAACGAAATATTTTCTTTGTATTCTTTTGGTACCCACGGGTACTCGACGAGCAACGAGTATCGTGTCTCGATATTAAAGTCATATCAGCAGGAAAACGTCAGGCTAATATATCCATCCCCCGATGGAGCCGTTATACGACCAAGAGAGCTCAAGTGAGAGAGCGAGAGAAAGGGAAAAAGATATATAGAAAAAAAAAAAAAAGAAAAAAAAGAAAAAAAAGAAAAGAGAGAAAAGCGACCTTTTTCGAAGCGATTCGAAGCCGAGGGAAGAAATTAAACGCGACGAAAAGGCGAAACTCTGCGCCAACTTTTTTCTTTTTTCTTTCTTTTTTTTTTTTCCCCTCTACTCCCTCCCTCTTTTCTCTCTCAACTCTCCCTTCCTCTCTCCCTCTCATTCTCTCACTCTTTCGCTACTTTTTATCCTTTGAAAGGGCACCAACCGTGCTGCGGGCGGGCGCTCGTAATTGTGTACTTTGTGCTCTTCGATCAACGTTCCGCAACGAGTTATCATACGCTGGAAAAACGTGGATCGATAACGGCCCTGCGTTTTATGTGTGAGAGGAAACCTTTCTCTCTCTCTCTCTCTCTCACTCGCTCCCACGCACGCACGTACACATACGCACACACACGCGCGCGTTCTCTCCTACGCTCTTCTCTCTTTTTTCTTCTTCTTCTTCTTTTCTCTCTCTCTCTCTCTCTCTTTCTATCTTATGTTAAGCGTGTCCAGTTGCATCTCACGCGTTGTCGATGATCGTTAAACGAGAGGAATGTCTTGCGATTTTTTTTTCTAACCTACTACTATAAGAGCATAAAGCTTCCTTCTCGTACGATCAATCGATGTTGTTATAATATATATCGCGTGTCAGAACGACGTTAGCAACAAACCAACTGAAAAAAGAATGTCTACGTCGATAAGAACGAAAATGAGGACTTACTCCGAGAGTCACTTTCGTCCTTTTAAAAAATGTGTGTGTGTGTGTGTGTGTGTGTGTGTGTATTCGACCTAAATAGAAAAAGAAATGAAATATTTCGAATGGACGCGTCGTTAAAAAATAATCAATGGAATTATTGCCGATATTCAAATGTTTACACTAATTTCTTTTAAACAGTATTCTTTATCGAAAGAATTACGACTCGTATCAGAGCTCATATATACCTTATATTATAACATAAACCATTTTGTAGGAGAAAACAAAAAAAGGGAAACAAGTATAAATAAAAACGAGTAAATAAATAAAAAGATTTGAAACATAGAACTCGGTGAGTTCGATCACAGTGGGAGAGAGAGAGAGAGAAAGAGAGAGAGAGAGAAAGAGAGAGTGAGTACGTACTCTTTGAAAATGTCACGAGTACAAATTTCGTCAGATTTCTGAAGGGTGTTCGAGTTTTCCCTATTCGAAGGTTATATACCATATACCCTTTTTTTTTTTTTTTTTTTAATTTATTTTCCCTATGTTTTATCGATCCACGTTAAAAAAGATTTTTCCTTTCGCGTATGTCGTTTCGTCCCAATGGCAGACAAAACCGCCGTGGCATTGTTCGATTCTCTCTCTCTCTCTCTCTTTCTCGTTTTCTCTTTGCTGAGAGAGAAAGAGAGAAAGTCCCTCTCTTTAATTTTCATGTCGGATTTCGAGGGCGAATGACCGAGTCGGCCGTGCGGCCATTCACGTACGCACCCTCGCGCGGGTTCTGTGTATCGCTACTTGAAAAAATCTCCCTCTCTCTCTCTTTTTCTCTTTTTTTTTAACTCCCCTCGATCGTTTTTTCAATCGAAAGGAAACAACCGTTGAAAACGAGCTAGCTAGCTAGCTCGTTCGCTTGCTCGATCGATCTCGATCGGCCGAAATACCGAATATCACTCTGCGAATCGAAAATACCACTCATTCTACATATCGTTTTGCAAAGTTTTGCGATAAAAGAATGACGCTTTTGTTTCCGTTTAGGGTTGTTGTTTCGAAAGATTGCCTTAGAACATTGTTGACCAATGTTGATAACAAAAAAAACTATCCGATTGCTTTATAAACCCGTTTACGCATTTAAAATATATAAATATTTAATAATGATGATAATAATAATAATAATAATAATAATAATAATAATAATAATAATAATAATAATAATAATAATATTTTAAATAAACATTTGGAAAATAATCGGATCGATTATTAACGTGGGTTTCTCACGTTGAAAAACAGGAGTAAAATATTAACTTTAAACAATGCAAACAGCAAAAAAAATATTGAGTAATTTTGTCCAAAGTCGAGACACGCAGAGACACTTCTCCACCCCTTTTCTCGAACCTTTCTCAAAGGGCTGGTGGGGACTATGCGTTTCGACGAGCCGTGAGGAGGAGAGTTTCCAGGACCTACCCCAAAAAACTCCGTTAGGCCTTGTCGACAGAGGGAGAAAGAGGGAGAGGGCCGCCGGCGGACAAAGTCGCGTCAGAGTTTGGACAAAATATTTCCAGGCGCATGCTCGATCCTAACCTTCCTCACTAAGCACGCGGTTGCGTTCGGATTGCGTGCCACCACGGCGAAGCTATTGTCCCAAAGCACGTTGTACAGTCCACGACAAAATTACACGCTTCTATGCCCTCAACCCTTTTCCCTTATGAAACGCACCCCTTCCACTCGTGTTTTTCTTTTTTTTTTCCTTCCTTTTTTCTTCTTTTTCTTCTTCTTCTTTTTCTTCTTCTTCTTCTTCCTTTTTTACCTTTCTTTTTCGAAGGGCGCAAGGGTGCCTTCCCCTGGTGCCATTCCAATTTTACTTTAGACGACTCGTTTAAATCTCTACGCGCGTGTGCTTCTTTAACTAACCTATTATTATTATTATTATTTTTTTTCTTTTTTCATATATACGATAATAAGCGAAATAATATTATACAAAATTATTCGCTTATTCGTTCGATCGAAATTGTTTGTGAAGTAATTTTTTGTTATAATTGTCATTAAATTTATCGATAAAAATATTTTTCGAAAACGTCAGAGATAATTACACAAGCAAGAATTGTATATATTTTCATCAATGATACCCACTCGTGAACCGAAATTGTTTGAAAAGTCACTTTTAATGTAGGTACCTATCTACCAACGATTTGTTTATTCCGTTAGAAGCGAATTAAAAGATAAAAATACCCACATGAGTGACTCTCGAAATCTATAGGAGTACTCTTTTCATACACGAAACACCAAACATAAAAGGAAATCCCTATTTCAACGTGCAATGATTTTAAACTTTAGACTACAAAATAAAAAAATAAATGAAAGAGAGAGAGAGAGAGAATACATAAAATCTACGTTATTATGATGAACGCGTGATAGTAAAAAGTAAAAAAAAAAAACAAAAGAAACAATAGAGAGCGGGGAAAAAAATTATTAACAAAAGGAAAGAGTAAAAGAGGAGAAGGAAAAAAAGAGAAAAAGAAAAAGAAAAATTGGAATGGCAAGAAGAACGTGCCAAGGTCTTCTTCATTTTCAGTGGAAATATAAATCGAATGTTGTTTCGCGAGTTACGCGTCATAAATATTAAAGTAAAATTTCTTTTTGCAACGATCGTCATAGGAACCATCAACCAACGACCAACCAACCAGCTAACTATGGACACATACCATCTTTCGCATTTGAATTCTTTTTTTTTCTCTCCTTCCGCAAAGTTTCGTCACTAAGCCTCTCGCCGAATCCGATTAACTTTGCTCGCCATGGAAGAAGCCAAGAGCTTATTAACACCAGAGACGAGGTCGAGCCTGAAACGCCGATTTAAAAGTTGGAATTTGTTTCGAACCAGCGCCAAAGGTTTCTGGTATATTTTTTTTGTAAATTCGTATTATATATTTTTTTCGTATTACATTTCATTAAATTGTATCCAAAATATTGTCAACGAATCTTCTATTTTGACGATAAACTAAACTTTAATAATCTTACATAGATAAAAAAGGTTTCTCTCTAAACGCGAAATTGTTGAATTTTATTAATCTTAAATGAAACTTGACAAAAAACTGTATAAATATACGAAAAAACAAAATTCCGTCTGATAAAATCTAATAAAGCGTCTAATAAATCGTAAATAAATGCACGCGAAGTTAAAACGAATTCTTGTATATTCCATAAATATAAGAAGCCCGATACCGTTAGCATATTTCTTTAAGCCCAAACAATTTTCGTGGCCACTGTAAAATTGAATGCTTTTGATATAGTCGAGGGCATTTTATTCGCCGCCTGCACTTTTAGCCCGTACGCATGTACGCAAGGTCATTGACGCGGTACACTTTTATCGTTAAGTATGGTCGGCGATGAGTGGTTTGCACGCGGTTGAATCTCATTCCTTCTTTAGTTTTTATATATATATATATATATGTATATATATGTATTTCCCTTTTTTTTTTCATTCCTCCAGTTCACCGTATAACCCGTGTCGGAATTGAAACGCCTCGTACGCGAGAATGGGATAATAACGTTAAAAAAAAAAAGAACAAAAATTGTCTCCCCCATAGAAATGAAATAATAATGTATTTTTTTTTTCTTTCCATTTTTGTATTTTTTTTTTACACGTAAAAAAATATCATCGTTAACAAACGAGGCAGCACCCGTCGTCTCCTAACGTCCCGTTCGAAATATCCGTAACATATAGAATAAACGTGAAAGTGCATTGAAAAAAGAAAGAAAGAAATTCTTTTTATTTTCTTCTTCTTCTTCTTCTTCTTTACGCGAATACTTGGAAGAAAATTTGCAAAAAAAAAAAAAAGAAGAAAAAATACAAATGAAAATCGGGTCGCTATTTAGATATTAGTGTTTAAAGAACGGACGTGTTCTAGATTCGCTAGAGTACCTATCCGTTCGTGCCGTTACACTGACTTTTACATTACGAAAATACGATTAAAGCCAGAACGTACATTTTAATAATTTAACGGAAGCGGCATCGACCTCTTACTTTTCGAGCGAGTCGAATAAACCTTCGGTCCGTGTATAACACGAACGCATCCGTGTGTAACTGCCAAATAGAGCAACTACATATGTGTATATATATATATTTATATATGCAATATGCATATATAAATGTATATGTATATCTATAATACTATATAATATATAAAGTAACACGAGTCATTAATGCTAACGCCATTGACTTTACGCTGCTTTATCTTGAAAGTAATATTACGTGCCTTGAACTACTTGTATTTTCAGTACATCCATTCAGACATTTTAACCCACTTTCCGCTTATTCAAGCAACGTCGTCTCCGATCTTCCACGTGTGCGTAGTGTCATCGTACTCATCTCCGTTCACTCTATCAAACGAAAAGATTTTTCTTCTTTTCTTTCGACGCGAGCCAAAAAAAAAAAAGAAAGAAAAGAAAAAAGAAAATTAACAAATAAAATCAAATAAAAGCGAATTTACTATCAGAGAAGTTCGTTAATTCAAATAAATTTACGTTCGTTTGTATTATTTTCGAACGAAATTGATTGTTTTAAAAATAAGAAATACAAAATTAAGAAAATTTTTCGATGAAATAACAATCGTAAAGATCGATCAATTTCTTTTATTTTTTTCTTGCTTTTTATTTTAGTTTTTTTTTTTTTTGTTAAATATGAAAGAACAGACTGTAGCAAATGAATAGTCGAGTGTCTGTTGGCAATCGGGAAGCCAAGTGAGTTCGGAAGAGTATATGGCTGGTGGTGGTTCACTCATATTCGGTGAGTGACCTGCAACCACGTCTCAACGACTAGCAACGCCAAACATTTATATGCCTACTGCACGACCTGAAAATATCGTTTGCGATGTGGGCGCGGGCCCTGACCCTCCTCAACGACCGCATTCATCCTCCTTTTAGCATTCGTCGTCGTCGTCGTCGTCGTCGTTGTCGTCGTGCTTGTCATTCTCGCAATATTTCCTATCGTACTAATATTTTTCTTTAACAAATCCAAATATTTTTCCTTGAATTTGAAGCACCTATCAATCGTGTATTTGATAAGACCATAAATATAATAAATTACATATTTATCCTCATAATTATGAAAGTGGTCTAAATCATATATTTTTTGTTTCGAGATATTTAAAGGATTATATTTGAACATTAAATGAATTCTATATAATATTCAAATAACAAACACTATCTAACGGTTCATTTTTGACAATATCCTCAAAATTACATTGAATTAATTTAGTTTCAAATAATGTGCTGTGTGAAATAAATAATAAATTTATTTTTGTTTTATTTTGACTTAGACCACTTTCATAATTCACTTTTTGATTTTTTTTTCTTTTATAAAAGTATAATATTAAATCATTGTCCAATCTTGTTTTGATATTAAATATTGAAAAAATTCATAAATATATTTATTGTATAAGCAATAATTCAATATTTATAGCTTACTATAAATCTTTCAACGGTTTACTTTGGATGCCTCGAAGTAAACGAAGAAAAGTAGGAGGAGGAGGAGGAGGAGGAGGAGAAACAATATGATGACAGTGATAAAAAAAAGAAGGAGTGAGGGGAAAGAGAGAATCGAAGGAGGAAACGATGACCTCGATCAGTAAAGTCAGTGATTTGACAAGATCACTGTAATGTCGTTCAAGTTAAAATAAGAAATTTGCCTTATTTCTATGACCACCATGCATATATCTATGTATAACGAGAAGAGAGAGAGAGAGAGAGAGAGAGAGAGAGAGAGAGAGAGAGAAAGAGAGAGAGAGAGAGAGAGAAGGAAAACGTACATGGCATATACTCTTGAATATACATATTCGTACACATGTGCTCGCCTACGTTGAGTTACGCAGCCTACAAATTTTCCGGTCTGTTTGACGAATCTCAAAGACTTAACCGGTGGCAGCACTTGCTGCAGAAAGTTCTCTTGCAAAGTACGCGAAAAATTGTTCGATTTTACAAAGAAAATGTCGTTGTCGAAAAATTCTTGTTCAAAAAAAAAAAAAAAAAAAAAAACAATTAAGAATAATTCTATCGTCGAAAATATTTTATAACAATTTATATCCAAAGTTTAATTTATATAAGCTGGAATCGCAGATATATTGTCCGAAAGATCTTAGAATTTATTTTGTAAAATTTAAAACACGAGAAATATACATTTTATTAAATATAAGATCCGAGTATATCGTTGTAAATGCTTGTGCCTTTTATGTATATTTTATAACTTACTCTAATATATCTTATTTATTTTTATGTGAATTTTGTATTTATAAAAAGCTAAAAAAAAGAAAAACAAAGTATTTATCCTAACAACAAAAAATTGTCTACGCAATATTTTAATCGTGTTTAACGTAAAAACTCTAATATAGAAATATTATATCTCGTCGCGGATCGAAATGTATGATAAAAATATCTTATGTTAGAAAGATATTGAAAATGAAATCTACTAAATTGTATATATTAATTGATCTTTCGCGATATTTAACGTATTAATTATATTAATCGTATAAACGTAACAGAAATCAATCTGAAAAGTTAGTTATAATATTTCGCTAGTTGTGTTTTGACAAAGTTAACGAAATCATTTCAAATTTAATTTATAATCGCACGAGTCAATCGAAACGCTTACCCAAATTCGTTTACTCTCAAACTATACTCTCTCTCGCTCTCTTTCTCTCTCTCTCTCTCTCTTTCTCTATCCCCAAATTTAATCCAATTAGAACACATGAATTGCAGTAGTACTTGGGGAAACAGAGATGACAATTCTCGGTGATACCCGGTATTAACTGTCGAGAGAACGTCAAATTTACAATCCGTCCGAGCAGTTCGTTACGCGACGATTAGAATCATGAAATCCGCTTAGAAGATCTCTACAGATCGAAAACGTAACTAATGGTTTCGTTTACATAGCTTGTTTAAATAATCCCAATAATATTTTCAAATAATATCAAATTAAACCACCGTCCACCTAAAACCGTCCTACAAAGTTTTCAATTGTACGCATATTTACAAAATGTAAAGTTAAATATTACACAGTACTATTATTTATCGTTTCATTTATCTGTGATGTAATAAATTTCTATCGTAGAGAGGAAAAAGAAATGTATAATAAAGGGGAACAAAAAGAAAATAAAAAGAAAAGAAAAAGAAAAAGAGAAAGAGCAAAGAAATAAAGAGCGGAATAGGGATAGGGAGGGGGGGTAAAAGGGAAAGGGAGAAAGAAATGTAATTTCACACCTCTTAATAAAGGATATATAAAAAGCAATAAGAGTTGTGTGAAATGTATTAGGGGTGGGATATGTTTAGTAGCCCTGTTTCTTGAAAAATAAGGGTCCAGAAGAGTTTAAGAGATGCCGAGAACGTTCGTCAAAGGATCTTTCTTTTAAAACGATGGCGTCGGATCCAATCGGAGTAGGGTACTTCTCTCGAAGGCGCAAAAACCGCATCGTTGGAAGCAGCAATTAGCTGCTCGCCTGGGCAATATACGACGTGCTTACCTTTTCAGAAGAGAGCAATAATGAAAACGTCGTCGTCGTCGTCGGGTTCTTCGACGAGTGGCATAGCCTCGATTTCGTCGACCATTTTCTAACAATACAAGATTTTATGCGAAGGTATCGAAGTATGTACGATTATTCAGTCAACGTTCCTACTTGTCGTCGTCGTCGCCTTCGTCGTCGTCTTTGTCTTTGTCGTCGACGTATTTCGAAAAGCTAAGTGAGAGAGAGAGAGAGAGAGAGAGAGAGAGAGAGTGTAGGCGAAATAAATAGGTTGATCAGAAGGATCGAACGACCTCCTACCGAGAACCGTTTTGTTTTGCGACTCGAGTAACCGCGTTTCGCATTTCCTCAAGTTTCCGGGGAGTCCTTCTAGATCTGCTTCCTCTCCAGGGTGCTGCTCCCCTATTTACCGTCTTTTCTTATAAGCTTAGAAATACTCCATCGTCTCGGACTCACGACGAACAACAACCGATAAAAGGATATATCGTATTATCGGTTCTACGAACTACTAGACATCGAAATATAGTTTCCTTTCCGAAAGGTCATCATTCTGATATTCGATAGGCGTTTTACTTTTATCCAACTTATACAAATATAAAATATTTTTAATGAAAAACATTATACGAGAGATACGACTATTTCTATTTCTTTGGGAAATCAAAATCGACTTACTTTTTTCTTTTTGTTCTTATCCTCGAAAATTAATTAAATTCGTTCGGTAAACAAAGAACTTATCGATAAAAAGGTAATATTTCTAATTCCTAGCTTTTACTCGACATTTTTAGAAATTCAGGTTACGCTAAATTATCGCTCGTCAACGTGCGGTTCCGTGTTTCGGTCTGATTCGACGGTTAGTCGCGTGTGCCACGCACGAGATCCTAGAACACGCACCGTAGAAAAGAACTCTTCTATGATCGCGATACAGGATACTACGCTGTTTAATTTTAGACCGTTAAAACGTATTTCACGCGATCGATACGTCATCCGCAAAAGAGGTAGCTACTAACAGAACGCACGCGTATCGTTCACATTGTCTGTTATTAACATGTTGAATACTACCATGGTGGTGGGGTGGGGTTGGTTGAGGGGGGAGGACGGGGGGAGGGGGGGTCACCGATAACCGCAACTCAATTTTCCTGAATTTATTTCAAATACCGTTTTTTTTAAATTTCCCTATGCCATCGTTATCGCGAGAAAACGTCACACGACTCTCGTCGTCATGAAATTTACTGGCAAAGAAAAAAAAAGGAAAAAAAAAAACAATCGAGAGTACATATCTAATTAGAATAAATTCTAATTGAAAAATAACGAACAATGTGAATTTTGTTGTTGCAGATAAAAACACGATGTCGACATCAGTCAACGGCGTTTATATTCGTTAAACGTGTGTGCATTAATAATTGTCAATTGTAAATGAAAAAAAATTGTCCTCCTCTGGTAAGGAAAAATTCTTTCTTGCATTGTTGCTCTCGGCCTCTCTCTCTCTCTCTCTCTCAACGTAACGACGATGTCTTCGAAAAAGGGGCGCGATCGATCGCCCGTTTAAATTTTCATTTTCACCCCCTCCAACGAGCAAACAGCCCTTCTTTCCTATTTTACCCTCATCCCCGACGGACACGAGTATCGACCCCTACCGTAATTAGTATATTTACAGCAGGGCGAGGCGCCGCGGTTCAAATACGATTGTGTATGTAAGGTTTTCTTTTTATATTCTCTTTTTCCTTTTTGTCTTTCTTCGATATCCTAGACATATCGTATAAAAACGTTCAATTATTACCGATAGGACTCGATAAAGTGGCCAGAGACCTCTCTCTCTTCTCTCTTCTTATTCTTTTTCTTATTTCTTATTTCTTTTTTCTCGCTAACTTGAACATTTTACTTACTGTCTTTTAACTACTTCCATCGATATTTTTTCATTCAACATTTCTCTCATTGGATAAATACATTTTTAAATTTCATTAACATCAACGTACAGTTTTCAATCTTAGTCCTCTTCGAAGGACATTTCCTAACGCTAATCTAACTCTAGCAGCAATGGACGGCAGGAACGAAAGATCGACAACGTCATTGCATCGAAGTTTCCTTCGAAACGGGGATTCGCGTTGTAAATTGCGGAAACGCGTGTGTCCGCGAGAAAGAGAGTGGCCTCGCGAAAGGAGAATTTCGCACGTTCGAGGCATCAGAATTTAATAACGGAAATGGAAGCAGCTTGTAACTGTCGCCTGTACCGTGCTACCTCTGTCAGAAGAGCCTCACTCTCTCACTCTCTCTCTCTCTCTCTCTCTCTCTCTTTTTTCTTTTTCTCTTTTTTTTTATTTTGCAAATACGACACGCTTACATATGTTCTCTTTTCTTTCTTTTTCTTTATTTATTTTTAACTAACCACCATCCGGGGGTTTTGATATCTTTGTTAAATTTAATAAGTTATACCATACGAAAGTATTTTTATGGCGTCGACAATAAGAAAAAAATGAAAATGAAAAAGAAAACGATAAAAGTTACCACGAAGAAGAAAGTAAACATTCGCGTATAAGGCAATTATTCCTTTTCATTTGTTTCCTTCCATTAATTTAATCGAAAAGCTTTTAAAATCTAAAAGAATATTGTGTATTCGTAACGAAATAACACAAAGATATTTTATTATTTGCGAGATAATAAATAACAGTGAACAGGAAGCGTGAAATATTATTAAACATATAAAATTGTTTTCAAATTTAACGCAAGTAAATCGACCGATAAGATCGAATTACTTTGGTAGATCTCGATCTTGATTTGAGAATATAACCGCAAAATAGGAAACACGAGGACATAAATTCTATGTTCTTTCGGCCTCACGCATAGCACAAGCTCATAATCGGATTTAAAGTTAGCGCGACACGTGCGTTCATAAAACAATAGAGAACGAAAGGGAAGAGAAGAGGAAGAAGAGAGAATATGGTAAATCAACACATACACACACACGCACACATACATATACACACCCGTTGCATCGAACGGTTTCGCTCGATTTGCGTGGCAATCGCTTAGAAACTACGACGTACATAGATTTAGATTGTATATATATGTATATATGTTATCTTTTGAAAAACTTAGAATGAGAAAATCGAATGAGAAAGCAAGAAAAAGAAAAAAAAATGAAAAAGTAAAAAGTCTTAAGTCTTTCGAAGAATTCGAAGAAAAGCCATAAAAATAATTAGTTAAATCGATAAGAATGTACTTCTCGAACTACTTGACTTCGATTCGCGCTTGCAGCATAATAATAACGTTACGAGATAGACAATACTTTTCCAATCAAAAATAGAAAATACTTCAATACTTTGATAGGAAAGAAAGAAAGAAAGAAATAAAGGAAGGAAGGAAGGAAGAAAGAAAAGAAAAGAAAAGTAAGTTCGTTCTACGAAGGAAAAGTAGAAAAAGTAACTGATCGAAAATCCGTAACACTTGTACCGATCAGAACTCGAGAGTCTTATTGCATGGACAGAAAAGCATAAAGTTCGTGGAGCGATCGTAACGAAACCGAATTGGAATTTTCCGATGAGTTATGCCGCGCTTTTTCATCGAGTTGGGGTAACCATGAATGCGCCCTCTTCTCATGCTCCGATGTATTCATAGGATCATAGAGGTATGGACGTGATTTCCTCTCTCTCTCTCTCTTTCTCTCTCTCCCTTTCTCTCTCAACGTTTAACCATCGCACTCGCGGGTCCTTCGCTCTCACGTTGTATTCGTCTCTGTAGCAGAGACAAGCAGAGAGAGAGAACGTACGCGAGCGATCAAATAAAAGCCCGTGTTTTTTCCCCGATATTGAACCCTAAGCTAAGCCTAACCTGCCCCAACCTCCACCTACCGCAACGTGGCCTGCCGTACGACTAAGGGGAGTGATGGAAGAGGGTGTAGGGGTGGCAGGTAGGGGGAAGCCACCCCAACTGCGGTCGTTGACCCCACGCATCCCCCCCTACCAGTTCTACCCACCAGTCCAGCCCGAACCCACCCCTGAGGGCCGACGACACTGGTGCCGTCTCACGGAAAAGTATTGCACTCGCATCGCAACCCCTTTTCAGAACTCTCTCTCTCTCTCTCCCTCCCTCTCTCTCTCTAAGCTTACTCGCTCGCATACATAGATATATATATATATATATACTCGTACCGGGGCCGTTCGTCTTTTTGCCGAGGTACCGAGGGGTACCTCCGCGATAACGACTGCTGCTCCAAAAGCATTGGAAGTGAAGAAAGAATTTCAGGTGCTCCCGAATACCGTTGCGATTTGTCATTCGTCGATCAACCGAGTCCGATTACTCCTCTACCTCCCTCCTCCTTTTTTTCCTTTTCAATCTCGTACGCTTTTCGAACGTAACGTACCACCATCCTTGCAAGGTATTTCTTTGATACATCGAGAAAAGGCAAAAGGGGATCGATATTCTCTACGATTTAACGTGGCTTGACAATTTTCTGGGGAAAAAAAATAAAAAAAAAAAAAGAAGGAAAAATAAAAGAAAAGAAAAGAAAAGAAAAAAATCGGCCAACGCTCTAGGAATAACGATCTTTCCAAGGAAACAACAATGTTTGTTCCATAAGTGAGCTGGTCTCAGATCGATGCAAGTTTTTAAAAGGACTCCGAATGTCTGCCCTTTTCAAAGCTCTATAGGCAAATCCTTACAACTCGCACACCGATAGACGAGCGTCGGAGACTCTCACGGAAAAGTATTGCACACTCCTGGCAACCCTTTTCAGGGTTCCCTTTACCATTCTCTCTCCTCCCAACCGTCCAGGCCCTCTCTGCCTTTCTCTTTCCCCTCTCATTGTCTTTCTCTTATGTTTGTCTCTCTCACTCTCCCTCCTTCCTTTCTTTCTCTTCTTAACTCAATGCAGCTATTTTTTCTTTTTTTTTTTTGAGATGACAATTTTAAGTACTCTAAACGAACGATTAAAATTATAATGTAGATTTAAGGATCGATTTCTCTTTTTCTCTCCTTCGCAATTAGATTTCGGTTAGTCTGGCATGAATGATCAATAAGTAATAACCCCTCCCCCCCCATGGGCCTCTGTAAAGGTATCTTAATTTTGATCTCGATCGACGAATGTGCGATAAAAACAAAAATAATCCTAGAAATCGAATATAAATATTTTATCCTCATAGAAAGGTCACGCTAGGAGGTCATAGCGTAATCTCATTTCCTCAAGTCGAGCGAGAATAAAAGAGTGTCTTTGACGATACACAAGGGATCGGCAATATCGCGCGAGAAAAAATCTTAGAAAAGGTTTTATTACCTAGAGCAATGGTCGATTTGTTATCCAGCCGCGCGGATGCGTGTGTGCACCTTTACTTCCGGGTTAGGGTTCTACAGGGTGTTGCTCAACGACCTGTATCGGTACACCTTTTTTTCTCTTCGGCATTGAGCGACGGAACACGCTCGTTCTTTTTCTTCTTCGACAATCAAGAACTCTCTGTTAGTGTCGTCCACGTTGGGACCACGTACTACTATCCAACGACCATCTTATGCGTTCCAACAGAAATTCTTAAAGGAAAGAATAAGGTAAGACTTAAGTAAATACGTTTAATCAAATTTAAATCATCGTTTGAAGTATCACTTTTTCTTTTTTTTCGTTCTTTTTTAATTATCAAGTATATTATTCAAAAGTACTTCAAATGCTTGAATATGAAATTTCAACTATAACAACATCTTTTCTGGTCTCATTTTCATTCTATAAACATTATATAGTTAATTCGTAAACAAATGCGGTATAATTACTATGAAATTGTGGTTATCATCGAGTGCACGAGTGTCGCGAAAATTTCTCTAGGATTCGCGTTAAGTTAATTGGTGTTAAACTCGTAGCACCATTTGTAACTGGAACCACATTTCGCTATAGTTTCGACGCCAACATCAGCAGTTGTCTCTCGCACATTCTACTGACTTTAACGGTATGCACAGTGTAAATGTTACCAAAGTACACGTTGCGTATCGGGTAGACGTCGTTATAATTTTGAGACAAGCGTATTTTGCTAATCCTTATCCGCATATTGAAGTATTTTCGCATACAAACATGTGTATAGAATAATAAAGATCAAAGATACGCATATATTATAATAATACGTACTTTTATAAATGAAATTAGTATCATTGTTGGTACAGTTTATTAATACGTTGTTCTTCTTCCTTTTTTCTTTTTATAGTTTTTCTTTTCTTTTCCTTCTTTTAGAAATCATTCGCGTCTATTCTTACTATACTTATTACATAATATGTATTTATATAAATGTACGAAATGAACGCCAGAGTAGGATCGTTTTCGTGATATATTTTATCTCTCTGTTCCATGACGCTTTTCAAACCATGAACAAAATAACGTTTTGTGCTTCACATAAAATCGTATAACCGAGTGGATACTGCTTTTTCGCGTTACGTAATATCGCAATTCGCGTTACGTTGAATTCCGCACAAAGCGGCCAAATTAATTATCGAAACTTTTATTATGGACTACGCGTCTGGTCTCGTAAATAAATTCCACGCGGTACGACTAAATTCGTTTCGTTGAAACTTTTATCATACGATAATGCGAGCATCGATCATTTTGGGGGAGGAAAAGGGGGTCAGAGAGAGGATAATAAAATATTCTATTTGAAAGATCGAAGAAAACGAGTCTAGATAATTTTTATTGTTTTCATAATTCAATCATCTTTTATTTTCCGATAATATTCAAAAATCGTCCAAATTCGCGTGCTAAATCTTTGCGCAAAAAATGATAAATGTCACGAGATATAGGCAGATAGAAAGAAAGAGAGAGAGAAAAAGATGAAGAGAGACGCTAACATTATTTTATAAAACATTAAACTACGTTATAATTGTTTATACGATTTTCTATTACTCTTGAATTCGTATCGTCGCACAAACAAGTGTAAGTTCGTGTAAAAGTTGGGTAGCAGGTATGATGAAAAGAGAGAGAGAGGGAGAGAAAGAGAAAGAAATAGAGACGACCCACCCTAAATTTGCGTGTCTCGACCGGTGCATGCCGCTCCCCTGAAAGTTTTAACCCTCCGAGGATAGCCCGTACTGACCTACCCCTACTACGTGATTTATGTACGAGCGCCACGTAGACGTAGGGGCGACGAGACCCCTCTTCTCTTCTTAGCCCTTTCGAGACACCGAGCACACCGAGCACTTATCCCGAAGAGAGGGCTTCAAAATTTCTCCCACGATTATACATCGTCGTCGTCGTCGTCGTCGTCGTCGTCGTCGTCGTAGTCGGCGTCGGCTTCGTCGCGTGCTAACCCGAAAATTCTTATTTTCAAAAAATATAATTTCCCCTTTGAATATATCATTTACTTAGGAAATATTGATATATATATATTAACGTTATACTACGACAACCTTAATTACTTCCATATGTTTTCTTCGTCCTATCAAATATTCATTAGAATTTCTAAACTTCTTCTCTCTCTTTTTTTTTTTTTTGTTTTTTTCTTCATTCTTTTTGTATTATTGCCTACATTCGATTACCCTACTATATTTTCTTATCGAAATTTCTATTCGTTAATTTTACATAGCGTTTGATTCATTGTTATAGAATAAATTGAAAAAAACACATTGATTTTGATAGAAGGTGGAAGAAAAAGTGAAAGGGGAAGAAACATGGAAACATATTTTATCGTTGGAATAAAATTCGAGAAAATTTTCTACCAACGTGTGTTAGAGAAAATAAAAGGTAGGGGAGAAAAGATGGATAAAGTTGAATCGAAAATTGTCGGCGAGCTCATTATCCGCGAACCATTTAAGATCGCATCTTTGAAGTCGCGCGCGCTCGCGTAACGAAACTCGACCGGTGACGCAGAAGGGCAGGACGTATTTTCCAAGCGTTTTACGCCGGGTCGAAATGAAATTTTCATATTTTGCCGAGTACCACACAAGTACCTGTTTATCGTGCTACAAGGAATACGAAAATAAAATAAAAGAAAACGAAAGAAATCCGTAAGATATTTCCAAATCTATTAGCTCGTGTATACCGATGATTAATTATTCGAGTTATTTAATATTTACGAACGAGCCGAATCGAAAGAAAACGTTATTCATAATTTAACTATTTTGCGTTGGAATTTTTCGACAGTGAGTTTTAATCCAATAATAAATGACAAAATGAAAAAACATAGATGCGTGCATGTGTAGATGAGATTATAGGAAAAGCCAAGGAGAAAATATAGTTTCTACGAAGTTCGGTCGTTGGTAGGACTAATTTATATCCAATTTCTTTTCGCGGAAGGCACATTTGTGGCGGATAAACGATAACAGCGAGGTTGTAGTAGTAGTGTAGTCTAGTAATAGTAGTAGTACGCATGCTAGTGTAAAACGAATCTGTGGAAACACGATAACTTTCTTGGAAGAGGATCGATGCAACTTCTTTGTGTCATTTCAGGATACGAGAAAAGATTGTGTCATTGTCGAACAGGATATATAGATTCTATTTATTTTTTTATTTTCTTCTTTTTCTTTTTTTTTTAAACGAACAAAAAATAAAAAGAAAACGTACTTTTCGATTATTGTTAGAAACGTTCGGAGAATCTCGAGATAAACGTATCGATCTCTTGTATTCGGTTTCCAAGTAAAATCCAGACTCGCATGGTAGCTTAAGAAGGACTTGTTGCTTTCTAAACACGAGGAACCGTTGCAGGGTTCAATGCACGTACTCCCAACTATCAAAGTCTACGATCTTTCAACTCGATCGCATCCTTTCCTTATCGATCATAAATTTTCTAAAATAAAAATGAAAAGACGAATTCGATAGAAAAATCATCATACTTATTTTCCAAAGAATTCCATTGATTTCTTTTAGAATATATAATACACGTAAGAATAGGAAACGATCCGCAAGACTTTTTAGAATAAGAGGTCAAAAATAAAATAAACAGAAAAAATTAATCGACGTACACCCCCTCCTTCCACCATCCCATTACAAGGACCACAAGTTCGCGAATTGTTATAACAAGTGAGTAAGCACGTTGATGAAAGTGTGCGGTTATGACGGATATCGGTGTTGGTCTCTCCTTGAGAAGAATTCATCCCTTAAGAAAATACAAGCAATAACCTCCGGATTCTCATTGGAAGCAGGAACGTGTAAGAGAAAGAGTAAGAGGAGATGAAAGAGGAGGGGAGGAGTGAGAAGGAGAGACGGGTGGAGAGGGTGTAGAGGAATAGCTCGAAAGACGTTGCGTAGAGGAGGAGGCGTCCGAGGGGCGGCGTAGGAGAACTACGCCGTTAGAGGTGGAGGAAAAGGTGAAGGTGGAGAACTCGGAAGGGGTAGTGTGGGTTAAAGGTAGCGGGCCAGAGCCTCACTTTATTTTTATGCAGTTATTGATCTCCGTAGAAGCCGACACCCGGCGTACCCACTCACCTCCCGCCCCTTTAGCCACCCCTTTACCTCCTTCTCATCGCTGCTCAGTCTCCCTCTCTCTCTCTCTCTCTCTCTATCTATCTCTCTCCTTCTCGTTCTTCCTTCGTCTCACCTCCCACGCAGCCTTGCGCTTCCAAACACCCCCTCGTGCGGTAGTGCGGCAGTGGCGGCGGCGGCGGCGGTGGTGGCGGCGACGGGTAACTAGCTTATCAAAAAATGGGCGTTGCCGCGTCTCACTGTCTCCTTCTCTCTCCCTCTCCCTCACCGTCGCCCTCTCCCACTCCCTCTCCGTCACCCTAGCCATCTCTCTTCAACCTACATCCCTTTCTCTTTCTCTCCCTCTTGCACATACACATATATATATATATACCGAGCGAGAGGGTGCGCTACATCTCTCCGTCTCTGATGCATCTGTCTCTCTACACAGCGTCTTCCATTGTGGCCCGCACACCTGCCTCGTCGCGGGGTGGCCCTCATTGGCGAATCGACGCCGGTGGATAGACGAGGCTCGTCGAAGAGGCTGCTGGGCCGAGGCTGCGCTTCCGTCGCGTTACCTACGCAAGTGATGCTTCGGGGGTAGCTCGTCCGATGGTAGAGAGGAAGAGGGTGAGACAACGAAATAAGATATCGAAGAGTGAGAGGCTGACGGAGAAAGAGAGAGAGAGAGAGAGAAAGATAAAGGTGGGGACGAGACGATGGTACTATCCCATCCTGCCCAGCCGAACCACCACCATCACCACCACCCCACATCCCCATTTTCTTCCAGGGTGTGTCCCATGCTTCTTCGATTTAGGGTAGGTTCGGAGCCAACCGAACGTCCATATTTCTCCCTTTTCCTCTTCTCTTCTTTTTCTTTCTTCATATATTTACTTTCTTTCTTTCTTTCTTTCTTTCCTTCATTCTTTTTCTTTCTCTCTCTCTCTCTCTCTCTCACTCTCATTCTTTCTATCTTACTTTCGGCAAGCTCTTAAGCCTTCCTTCCTTCTCTTTCTTTAACGACTATATATCTCCATCTCTTTTCTTCCTTCTTCGTCTCCCTCGGCACGAACTGCCTCGACAACGAACTCCTCGCTCTCTTCACCCCTTTACCACCCTTATATTCCTCGCCCTCTCCAGGCCACGCGGGACTACGCAGCTGTATGCGTGCGTGGCTGCGTGTACATGTGTGTATATCTATACGCGAGAGAACCGATCGATGTTATATACCCCTCTCCTCTCCTCTCCTTTCTCTCTCTCTCCCTCTCTCTCTCTCTCTCTCTCTCTCTCATCCTTCTCCACCTCTATCTCCGATCCACCCCCTCTTGGTCCTTAATTACGCGCGATAGGGACGCTACGTTCTTTTCTTTTCTTTCTTATCGTTTCAACGCGACGCCCTCTACTAAACAACCATATTAAAAAAGTAAAATCTAAAAAGTTGAAATTTTTCCAAATTTTAAACTTTCCTATTAACCCTTTTGACGATTCATAAATCAGATAGAAATTTCAATTCATCGAATAGTTTAATACGAAATTTTAACAAGAATCACCAATGACTGACATGATCAAAAAGTTTCCGATTAAATTAATTGCATTTGCTTTTTCCAATAATTTTCAATAATCGTGGAAGCATTAATATATATGTATATGTATAATATATATGTATATGTATATATATATATATACATATACATTTTTTGTCTCTTTTTTCGGACTCTTTCTCTTTATTTTTTTTTTTACCTCTCTCATTCCACATTGCAATAGATTTCGGAATTTGTATGATGAGAAATACGAATAATCCATTTCGCTAATTATAACAATTAAACGCATTATTACAGGTAATAAAGCTGATATCGATGTATTCGATCGATATCACACATGTTACCATTCGATAGTTTAAACCTTCTTTTTCCGATTATTATTCTTACTCCTCCTCCTCCTCCCCTCTTCCAAGAAAATAAGATTTAGGATTATAGGTTTGAAAATTTTCGATCTTTTTTTTCTCTTCACGCTTGTAATTTATCGCGTATCTCAAATACACAGATGAAACGTTAATAATGAAATATGATTCTACGAGAAGGTAGATAAAGTTCATCGTCGTCATCGATAAGAAAAAGAGGGTTAAGAGAGGTTCGGAAGAGGGTTGGGAGGAATCGTAGATGGTCGAAAACAGGTCGGTGTCGTACTGGCTGCATAGCAACAGGCATCTGTTGCAATAGAAGACGCGATAGATGCGGTAACAGCGACGACTGATATATCCGGACCCACATTACACGGAATCTTCCCTTATATGTATGCACTTACGTTACTTACGTCTGTCTACGTATATGTATGTGTATATGTATACATATATATATAAATGTCTATGCTCCTAGCAAATATTCGCTACCGGGAGAATAAAATGAAAAAGCCAAACTTAAACCTTTGCATTGTCTCTTTGCTAATAAACTTTGTTTCAAATTCATTAATAAATAATTAAATAATATATTGAAATAATTAATTAAAATTAATTAATTACAAAATTTGAATAATTTATTATAATAGGATCGTTTATTACGAAAATGGATTTATACCACTTACATGTATTAGTTATGATAAATAAAATGGAAAAAATTTGTATTTATTCAAAAGTTAATAATTCTTTTTTATTTACCTTCGCATATTATAATAGTTATTAGAATTATTTTTTGTAATACATAAAGAGACAAAAATTGGGACGATAAGTTCGATGGATAGATAAGGAATTAATATTTGATTAAAAATAAAAAAAAAGGAACGTGTCGCACAACAGAACATATGTACATTAGCATTATGCACACTTACACACACATATGTATGTACTAGCGCGATATACCGCAGCGTTATCATAACCTAGTGACGCCAAATATTGATTTTGACACATGCACATGACGAGAGACTGAATGTTCATCTATATGTATATAGTATCTATATATTGCGATCGCTCCGATGCACGTTGGATTCTCTCACACGCGTGCAAGCCTATTGCTTAACCCGTCATCAAATTTGAATTAGAAAAGTTGAATTTAAAGTTTTTCGAATTAAATTTCGCGCGTAAGATAAGCGTATCACGTGACCGGAAGATTTGAAAAAAAACGCGCTATTATCAGTGTGGCTTATCCGATTAAATATAAATTAAAATATTGTATTTATTATTAAATAAATTGATAAAAAATATGAATTATGTGAATTTGTATTAGTAATAGTTTATAAATCAGACGAATAATTCGATTTTTTCGAAATATTCCGCGTTTGAAAAGAAATAAAATTTGATTAGCAAATGATTAGAATTTACCTATTCGGCATGATGTTTTCACGATCGGTTAGTACGAATGCACGAAGCGTTGTGTAAAAGGAGGTCATGGTACAACCAAATAACAATAATAATATCGGACCTATAAGACCATCGTCCCCATCGCAAAGAACAACTTGAAATTCCGCCATGTTAAGATATTTCATGCTAAGGACCTCTCTCGTGGAATATATACACTATTACTTTTTTATCATTACAGTTTTCTGTATTCGATCTTATCGACATTTATATGAGTAAGTTAGGTAAATTAAATATGTATTATGAATATTGAAAATATATCTTACTTAACCTCTTAACAAAATATAGCCGAGATCTTGACAATTTTTCTTCTTAAATTCTTTTAATTTGAATCACAGGAGTAGTACTGAAACTAAAACAGAAATTTCAATATTAGTTAAAACAGTTTTAAAACAAAATATTGCTTAATTAATTAATTAAAAATGTGACTATTACTTACTTACAATTATATTATTATTAGGATAATTATATGTACGTCTTCTAACTTCAGGAATAAAACTAAGTAAATCGTTTAATTTATTTCGATATTAGTTCCGAGATAATATTCGATTTTGTGTAGATGACGCTGGAAGTAAACCGCGTCCAATCAGAGCCGATTAAACGGCTACCTTTGGCTATGTCATAAGCTGTCACATTGACCATCGTGTGTAAATATGAATATTTCATTAATAAAATGGCTTCTGGTAATTTACGATTGCCGGTAATTATGGTGAAGTGTAGATATACAATACGATTATTCGTTACAATTTTCTTGAGGTATGTTGATTCATTTATTAATTTTTTAAATCGATTTATATGAAAAGTAGAAAAAAAATTTTATGTTTCGCAAAAAAGATGCTAAATAAAAAAGAAGAAAAAATAAAACAAATCGATCAAATTACATTTGAGGGCTCTTGGATTATTATTCGCCTCTTCTTTGTTATCAATTATAATTGTTAATTTATATTGATCGTAGATAATAAATAGCTTATTTAACTGTAATCACTATGCTTATTAAATATCTTCCAATTTTTCTTTTCATGAGCTTATCCTAGTAAGAATGATTTTGATCAACTAACCTATTCTTTTTTAACAGAATAAAATGTGGTTTAATTCCTATTTGTTTTTCAGAAAAAACTCGAGGAATAGCAGTCTATTTAACAATTTAAATAATTGTTAATATTTTTCTTCTTCTAAGTCACTGATCATTAATCACAATCGCAGTGCTTGCAGAAATCCAAATCTGTGCATATTTTGTTTTTAATATGGCTTACACATCACTGCCACATCTTGTCAGCTTAAATAAATTACCATCTAATAATGTTGAGAAGACTTTATCTGAAGTAAGTGTTAATTCAAATATTTCAATACGTAAAGGGGATGCTATCATGTAAGCGTAACATTAATTTACTGATAATCCATTTACGTCCATAGTCTTTAGAAAAATTGTGTTGACAAATGCCCAGCTATGCGATCACGTAATGTTTTCAACAAGAAATCTTAACAGCGTGATTGTGCTGCTTGGGACTCATATGATTAATTAACGTGTTTCTTACTGTACTGCGAAGAAGAATTTCTACCCACAGCCGTAAACTTATTTGTTATATTAATTACTGCCACAAATGTGCAATACTTGACTCTTAATGAAAATAGATGTGTCGCAGATATGTTACACCAGTAGCGAACGTGTTAATAGATCAACTATGATTAAATTTGAGATATTCCATGTACTCAAATATTATTTACTATAACAATATTTATAATTTGCAGATATTACAGTCAGATCCAGTAAGACGGCTTCTCAATCAGCCCAATATTATTATCAAGACCGTTCCATTGAATACTCAAGCTAAATCAAATTTTACATCAAATGCTACCACCTCAAGTACTGTTGATATCTCCACAAGTGCATATGGAAATAAAAACAATGGTACCCACTCGGATTTGAGTAGAAACAAACAATCAGAATTAACTATACATTCTATTAAATCAAATAAGGACGAAAATGTGGAAGATGAAAATCTTTTACCTTCAAAAACAGAAGGAAAATCTGAAATCTCCTTGCTACCTATCAGAAGAAAGAAGAAGGATTGCGGACATTGTGAACCTTGCGAGAACATTACTTGTGATGTTATCGTTGAACAGTGTATAGATAACAATGGAATATCGCTTATGTTAGCTTTTAATATAGAAGAAAGTGAAATAGATGCACCTGTGTCGAAACATTGTAAGAACAGTTCTTGTGATGCATTAAGTATCGACCATGATCGTTGTCGTAGAGGAATTATAAGATTAAACAGATTCGATAAATATAAAATATGTGATATCTGTGGTATTACATTGAAAACACTAAAATCTCGAGTACATCATAAAAATTGCAAAAGACGGAATGAATACAGACATAATAAAATAGATAGCACGCAACTTTTAAAAGAACGAATGCGCGAAAGAGAATTGCAAATGTTAGAAGATGCAAAAGCAAAAAAACAAGATTATATGGATCCAATAACAGGATATAATCGTGCTATGGATTTTTTAAGAAAAAATGATGAATTAATAATTATTCCTAAAACGCAGTCTCCTAATCAATCTGGCATGACTGTAATTTCGTCGTCTAACCAAATTAATCAGCAACAAACGAATAACATCGGTAATATCTCTTCAAAATATTTACCTAATATACCTCTGGTATTTCCACAGCAAAATATAGTTCTAAGTAAAAATGCATGTTCTAACGAAACTAATGTTATGCAAACTAATGTAACTCATATGCCAAACAACATACCTCTAATGAATACTTCGACTACTACGATTCCCAGTCAATTAATTAAATTGACTAACCCACCTCAAGCCACCATACAATCTATATCATTGAATGATTGGTTGTTATCGCAATCTCATATTATTACAGCTTCATCCCTTAATTCTAAACCATTTATAACTCCTATTCGTGTTGTACCAATAACTAACTTAATAACACAGCCGTCGTTACTACATCAAACGCAAGGTATTCCAAAATTTTGTATTATGGCAGATAATTCGTTACCAGCTTTAACTGTACCAGATATGAAGCCTGTTGTATCACCAAAACCTATAGTCAAGCCAAGTAGCAATCCAGTAGAAAATCCTAAAAAAGAAGAATCACCTAAGCGTAGACGGTCAGGAGTTAAGAAAAATGTACGAAAAAGAAATCGTAAAAAAGATTTGAAATGTAATTATTGCAATAAACACTTCAGCACGGATTGGTACTTCAAAATTCACATTGCTATGCATAGTGGTGAGAAACCTTTTACGTGTAGATTATGTCAAGAGTCATTTAGTAATAGATATGATCTAAAAAAGCATGTAACAAATGATCATAAGGACGAGAGCATTAGTTGCAATGATTGTGATTTCATTTGTACTTCATATTTATCACTCGACAAACATATGAAAATCCATTCACACAAATGTGATGAAAATGACATTACATTGACAACCATGAATGATCTTAATTCTAATAAACAGAAATGTAATAGTCAAAAAGAAACTGATATTAATAATACAACGGATACAGAATTAGAAGGTAAGGAGATTAAAAAACTAGGAAAAAAAAATCATGACAAGTCAAATGATCTTTGTAATAAAAGTAAAGAAAAATGTGTCAATGGTACAGGCACAAAGTTTCTTGATGCTGATAAAAAAAGTATAAAAAAGCAAGAAAAACAAAGAAAAGTTTCCTTAGGAGAAACTAATGGCGTTAAAGTAAATGGTGCTGATTCTCTTCCGTAATAAAATCGAGATGAAATGAAATTGAATGAGAACCACAAGCTATAGTATAATGTTTGAATGTTAATCATCACCCTGATAGAATATATTCTCTATAAATAAACAAATTACATTCCATGCGCCAAAACTTATATAAAGGCTACATAAAGCTTAATGCTTTTAATGAAAGGATATTTCTTTAAAAGAAATAAACGATTAATTTAAACGCGTACTATGATTACTATGATTATTTAATTCAAATAGGATTCTGCTGCAAAGAGAGTAAGACATTAAAAATTAGTATTTCTTCTAAATAAATCACGCATATTTTTTCAGCATGAGAAGCACATTTACTAATGGAAGAAATTCTAATTTTCTTGATTATTGTTATAGTTAGTTAGCTTTGCAGCAGCAGCAGCAAACCGCAGTAGCAGTGGCACATGCGATATTTTTATTATGAAATTAAAAATTACTAAATCATTTAAAAGAGATCATCCTAAAATGAAAAATTTATTTTTTGTAATTTAAGTAGCCTTTAATGAATTACGGATTAGCCGAGTATTATTTATAAAATAAGAACTACAATTAGAGGTAGATTGTATAAATTGTGTGAACTGTGATAGATGGCCGCCTTTGCTAAAATTATTTACCATATATTTCATTTATTTAAATTTTTATTTAGAAAGATAGTATCCCTTTATGGTTTTTTGTTTAAATAATATATTATTTGTATGAAATTTAGTCTTACTTGAAAATTTTCTGAAAGCGATGCAAAGATAATATTTAACGATAAATTTGAGCACATCTCATCGACCGGTGTATAAATATTACTCTAATCATATATACTGAATATAGAATGTTAGTAGATATACATATCACTTAACGCACAGATTATCTAAGTGACGTTTTATTGGCTTTTCTTTCTCGTTAGTATTTTTTGCAATATTACGAGCAATGTTAAAACAACTCTAACAATTTGTAATATTTAAAAAATGTAAATATTTTGGTACTATTATTTGACTATTATATATAAACTATTATGATTTAAATTTAATATTCAATTTAATATTTCACAAGTTTAAAAATGTGTTGCAAATAAGTAGTATATAATACATTGTAATATAGATTTTTCTTCCTCCTTACAATTTATATTTTTTGTCAGTCTTGTTTGAATGTATTTTATGGTATTAGAAGACCAGAACATATGTATTCTCATATTTATGAACAAAACATATATATATATATTTAAATTGTAAAAGATAACACATGTAATATTTTTGTATGTCAAATGCGTAATATATATATACATGGATACAGAAGTGTGCTCATCTTTCATGTATACACTTGTATAATCACTTATTCTTGAAAAAAGTCTTATATATAACAACAAAAAGTAGCAATATTGCAACAAATATAAGTGTGTTAATTTATAGTATATACAAGAAAAAAAAAGGAAAAGAAAGAAAAGATGTACAGCGAGAGAATGAATTTCTAATTTATGATTGTAAAGAAGTATAGAAGTATATATATACCCACTTAACCCTTTCGTTACAGGATGCTTCAGCACAAATATTGTTTCACATAAATTAGATCATATATACAAATCGTCGCATAGTAAGACCCTTATATGAATCGGTCTTTGCATGGACAACCTGTATATGGGTTGCTAGTAACGAAAGAGTTAAATGTAATTTTGGCTTATATTATTTTGATTTATGTAATATAATTTTGTAATACTATAAATCTACTAAATGTATGACTAATAACCGAAAGACTACAAAGAATTTTGTTGGTAAATATTTAAAAAGATATTTCATTGTCTAACATAAAAAAAAA
>NW_025112997.1:3531357-3555174 GCF_010416935.1 Polistes fuscatus | reverse complement strand
TCATATATTCGATGAGAGAAGAGAAAAAAAGAAGAAAAGGGAGATGATAATTTGCGGACAAATTGAGAAGGATTTTTCTTTCCTTTTTCTTTTTATTTTTTTTTTGAGGTAGGGGTGGGGTGGTGGGCAGGGTCACGGCGGGAAGAGGTTTTTTTTTGCTACTGCTGCTACTGCTGATTTTTTTCTTTTTTTTTTGTATTTTTTTTCTTTTTTTCCGAAAGTGGCCTTCGGATTGGATAGTTCGAAAGTACGAAAGCGACATCGGTGAATGCACAAACTGAAAGTATTCAGAGAGTGATGTCGGCGTCGAGTGCGAGGGACGATGATGAGCACGAGGGTAAAAAAAAAAAGGAGAAAAAAGAGAGAGAGAGAGAGAAAGTGGGGGAAGAAAAAGAGAGTGGTTTTGTCGGGGGTGTTTTGGACGAGGGTAGCTTTTTTGTGCACCATGATAAAGAGAGAAAGAGAGAAGGATTGCGTAGACGCACAATGATCCTCCCTTCCCCCACCCTTCCCCCTCCTTTCCCACCACCAATCTAAATTGTAAATCGTACATTGTAAAATTGTCCAATGATTAGCTATTTCATGATGTCTATATTTATATATATATGTAGATGTGTAAAATAATATTAATATTTAATGTAATATAATATAAAATGAAATATATATATATAAAAAAAAAAGAAAGTACAAATAGTGGTTGGTAATGGATATCATGAAAATTAATATTATACTAGAAAACAAATACTGAAATGTTATTAAATACTCTAGGTAAGTTGCAAAACAAATCAGAGTTTGTGAAGAAACTAGAAGAGGAATATTTCATCAAGAAAACTTCAACGTTTTCCATAGACAGAATATGAAACGTTCTTATTACAATAACAAAATATAACAGAAAATCAAATACGAATTAAAATACATAATATAATATATATGAAATATATATATCGAATAAAATATAAAAATTAATTATAGAATAAAATAACAAAAATAAAATGTCAGATATACAAAATATAATAAAAAAAAAACTAAAATATGGAATAAAATACAGAAATAAATTATAAAATAGAATAAAATAAAAAAAAATCAAATACTAACTGCAAATTAATTTCAGGCTTAAACGATACGTAAAATTAAACAAAAAGTAATATTTCAAATGGAACACTTGGAATAGAAAAAAAAAAAGAATATATATTTGACAAAATAGAGAGAGAGAGAAAGAGAAAGTAGAAGAAGAAAAAAAAGAACTAACGTAAGTATAAAGATAGATGTACATAAGAGAATAGGAAAAGGTCGCAAAGGGAATTTGCATTTTGATAAGAAATCTCATGGAAACTTTCCTACCTCCCTCCCTCCCTCCCTCCCACCTTTCATTTTATTCCACTTCTCGCGTTCCACCTCGCTTATCCGTTAGCATCTCTAACTCGTTGGTGTTGAAAAGATAAGAGTAAAGAGAAGTGAGAGTCCAACTAAGGTCGTCTTTTTAACCGACTTTACTCGGCTCTATTATTTTTCCCTCATTCCTACTTTGTCTTATTCTTACCTCATTAACTTGAATTAGCTTATTAAACCTCTATCTTCCTCTCTCTCTCTCTTTCTCTATCTTATCTAATTTTTTTATTTCATAACTCGAGAAGTATGAATAAAGCTTAACTACTCGAATGATAATCGAAAAAATAAAATTGATACAAATAATAATACGTGAGAAAAAAAAATCATTCACAGATATCTTAAAAGTAAGAACATTTTCTGTTTAGTTTCTTTTGTTTTTATTTTTTTCGATTTTTTCTTTCTCTCTCACGGTGTATGCATATAAAGTTTTATTAACCATCACCATCAAGCGTGACTTCCAATTTCGGTGAAAATCGCCCGAAGCTATGTCCTTTAATTATCGAGTACACCCCACGTTAACTCTCTTCAATCCCCGCCCTCTCGAACAACCACCCCCCTCACCTACAGCTCTCCTCTTCTACCCATTCCATGCCCGATTTAAAAGGACTCACGTTTGCTTGCCAGTTATATCATCGATATAATCGATCATTATCTTTGACATTACCAATAATTTATTCCCCGATCATCTCAACGTTCTTTCAAATCATCGACGATTAGATCAAACTATGCATTTACATTTGAGATGTCCAACCGATTTCCAACTATCCTGTCTTCTGCATAATACGAAAATGATCTAATTGATTGTGTTATAACATTTAACTATTCTTACGATATAACCTAAACGTTTCTAAACTACGAAAACTAAATTCATCCTTTACGAAAAATAATATTTATTTTTTTAATTTTTTCAATTGTTACAATTAACTCAATACTAAATTGTTAAACATAAATATATATATATATATATTATTATATTTATTTTTTTAATCTTTCCAATTGTTACAATTAATTCAATGTTTAATTGTTAAACATAAATATATAGTATGCATAATATATATAATAGTATAATATAATATATATAATGTAATATAATATAATAAAATAATTATATATATATATATATATTATATTATACTATACTATTTTTATACTATATATATATATCGACATTATTAAAGAATTAAATTAATTAAATGAAACATTCTCTCTCTACATATATAAATCCACGCATTCATACACACATATACACGTATATACGTAACACGAATACTATATATGTTACGAGATGTACAATAAAAACGAATTGGATTTGGAAATCTTTTTGTAAATACAATACACATATACGGACCAGATAGGACAGACAGAAATACAAACACACATGTATATATACGTACATGCTTATGTAAAACGTACGTCGAACAAATTTGTTTCACCCTTCGACGAGTGGCAGACAGTCGATACGCGAATCAAAGGGTTGCAGCAGTACTACCATGTAGAAACATCGTTGGTTGACCCTTCCCTCCTTTTCTATCCACCTCCCTCCTCCTCCTCCCCTTTTTATTTTCCTCTTAACCCCTTCGTATTTCAAAGCTAGATAGAGAAAGAGATACGCAGAATGCAACTAATGAAATAAAAAAAAAACAAGAAAGAAAAAAAAAGAAAAAAATAGTATGACGAGTCAAGTTCTCATATTTTTTCTTCTTTTCAAAGCCAATGCTTGGTTGGTTGGTTGGTTGCTTGCTTGCGTGTTTCGTTCCGCACGCGTGATTCTCAACGCAATCGATCGCCAAAAAACGCTAGCTTAACCTGTTAGAAATGTACGTTTACTATAGATAAGACTTCATATCTTTCTATGTACTATAGAAATTATATATTTAATATCGAAATTAATTAAAGTTATCCTGAAATAAAAATATTGAGAGAAAAGAAATGAAAAAGGAAAAGAAAGTAGTTTGAGAAACTATACGGCAAATTTTTTACTTTCTTGTTTTTTTATTATTATTATTATATTATCGATTTTTTCGTATTATTTATAGTTCGGGTTTATACCATATATATATATATTTTATTTATATAAATGCGCAAATTAACGAATAGGAATTATTAATTAGGTTAATATTAATATACGGTATTTAATTCATTTTTTGAATTATTTTAACGATTATTAAAAGATTGATTATTATTGTTGATTAATGTAATTTTTGATGACGTGTTGGATCTTGGAAACAATTCTTATTCTAATAAAGCAAGTAATTATGCGAATAATATTGAAATTTTATCGAATTATACTAAACGTTTAAAACATTTAAACAAATATATACATACGCGAAGAAAAAATAATATTTAATTAAAATCTAACGATTTCTAAAAATTCGATATTAAATATCCTAACTTGTAAATTATTTCTTTTGTAAGATTAACGATTATTATTATTATTATTAATATTAATGAATAAAATTCTCGATGACGTAAATAATCTCGAACAAAATTCTTATTCTAATAAAACAATGAATTAAGCGAATATAATATTCAATTAAATTTGACTTACGTTAATGAAAAATATTCAATAATATCCAAATTGTTCTTAAAAATTTCGATACGCACAACTGTCACACGTCCGTACACGTGAACGGTTCCTTTGAAACTAACTACTTCGATAAACAGAGAAAGAAAGATCATAAACATTGACTCGGTCGTGTTAACCGTCTCGTGTATACGTAAACAAAGTTACCTTCTGCAAAATTTATCTAAATACGTTATACGCCTCAGTGATTGTTAGTGTGTGTATATATGTATGTATATATAAACAAAGGAATACAACGATTAGAACATACTCCACAGTAATGTTTTAATAGTTTCATAAAAAGATTTTTGAAAAATATTTAAGAACACGATTTTACAGATTTAAACTCGTCGATCGTTCTTGAAAGTTTAATCCGATTACTATGATCGATAAAAAAAGAAAAAAAGGGTCATGGTCATCGGGTTGGTTCCTAAAAATGTCTCGACTCTGAGAATTATTTTTTTTTCTTTCCATTTTTTTTCCCTTTTTTTTTGTTCACCTTCGTTAATACGTATTTATTGATAATTATATACGCGCATGTACAATTAACACTTATTACGACGTGTTTTCAATGCTAAACCGTAAAAAACAAAACCGCCAACGAGATTTCACTTATTTCAATTTTTCATTTCCTATATGTATAATATTTGTTTTTCTCATTTTCATACGAGATAATCACCGCTTACGGGAAAATAATATGGGGTCATTTGAGTGTTAATAGGGAATGCTGTTAGTGTACAATTAAAAAAGATATACGCAACAGTAAAAACGTATTAATTTCTCTATTTTTTTGTTTATTCAAAACATGTACAATAGCTCATAATATTTTTTAATAATCAAATACGAGATACAAATATACCAAAAAACCTTCTTCTCCTCCCCCAAATAATAATAAACAAATAAAGAAAAAGTAAAAAATTTCCCCTTTGACAAAAATCGAAAAATTGCTTTTACCATTTCGATCATTTAACAATATCCATATGAAAAAATAATTATAATAAAAATTTTAAAGAAATATTTTCCCCCTTTTACGCGGTTTTTTCGTTGGTCCGTCGCTTTGAAAAATGACGTCCTTTTAGATTTTCCCTTTTTTTTTTTTCTCATTGCCCTCCGGACACACGCGAAAAGAAAAAGTGCAAAAAAAAAAAGAAAAAAAGAGAGAGGGTGGGGGAGGGGGTTGGAAAGAGGAGAGGAGAATATGGAAACAATGGGTGGATACCAACGAGGGTGGACCAAGTGAGTGAGCGAGAAATAAAGAAAAAAAAAGACAAAGTTAGAGAGAGAGAGAGAGGGAGAAGGGGGAAGGAGAGAGGGTGGGAGAAAAGGGAGAGGGGGAAGAGAACACCGCTTTTACATCGAGTCACTCACCCTTCTTCGTAACTATGCGTGCTTCTCTCCCCTTCCGTATTTTTGTCTCTTTCTCTCCTATCTTTCTACCCTTCTACACCCACCACGTGGCTTATTTTCGACGAGAAAAACCCTACCCCTCTTCGATACTTGCCTAGTCACGCCCGCTGACTTCGCAAAGTGTACGAACACTACTCGGCTCTTTAAAAAACACTCTCGAACAATTCCATTCGATAAATCCCTGCTTTTAATCATCGGAACTCGTTCCCGTTTTATGAACAAATATCCTTTTTCTTATTTTTCAATTTTTTTCTCTTAACTCTCTCTCTCTTCTCTTCTCCTTCCTCTCCCCTCCCCTCCACCCACCCAGCCGCTAAAAAAACAATCAACTTTAGGATAATAATTATTTTAACAAAAAAAAAAAGAATTTCAACGTTAAATCTACCACGTGCATTGAAATGACCTTGTCCTGCAATTCGTAAAAAAAGAATAACGGTAAAATATACATTATTCTATATTTCTAAATAAAAGAAAATGTTTTCTTTCTCTATCGTCCAATTGGATACAAAAATTTCATTTTATATTAATAATAAGATTTATTGTTTTTTTTTTTTTGTTGAAAGTGGTCATTTAACATTTTATGATAAAAATAGGTATACACGGAGTGTTGGTAGATGTTAAATGTTAATTTTATTTGATTGAATTATTTCGTGATATATCGGGAGACAATTAATGGTAAATTTTTTTTTTTTTTTTTAATAATATTGTACAATTTTTTATTTAATTTTCGTTCGATTAATTTTGAATTGAAACACTAATCCAATGATAAATAAATGAATGAACAGATTGGATTGGCCGATGAAGTAATGCAAAAAAATTAAAAAAGGAATATAGAAATATTGCTCGAATTTATTGTAAAAAATTATTGGAAAAAAAAAAAAAGAAAAAAGAAAAACATTAACAACTTTAATTCGCCGAATAAAATTTCAATAGTTTGTGTGTGATTAGTGTTATATAATTGTTTGTCAAATAATTTGAATTGGTCGAATTCGAATAATAAAGTAAAAACTTAACCGACGTTGATCAATACCAAAGAAATTTCATTTTACGGTGCCAACCCTTTGCCGATTTAATATCTCGAAAGAAAGAAAGAAAGAAAGAAAGAAAGAAAGAAGAAAAAGCAAAGGAAAACTTCAGGGATGAACTTTACTGCCAGTAAGAAACGTTTCCTATTACTGCAGGCCCGAAGAAACAACGCTTATCCTTCGGAAGTAACAAGAAACGAAAGAAAGTGAGGGAAAGAAAATGTTAGTATGGGGTGGTTGAAGAAGAAGAAGAAGAAGAAGCAAGCAAGCAAGCAAGCAGACACCACGAATTTTCATCAAGTTCTTTTATTTTTCTTTTATTTTCTTTCATCTTCATCTTCGCTCTCTCTCTCTCTCTCTCTTTCTTTCTTTCTTTCTTTCTTTCTCTTTCTTTTTGTAGTATATATGTTTCGTCTTTTAATGGAGAAACAGCGTTTGATTTTCCACGCCGAAGGAGTACCCTCTTAAATATTCAATTGACTCCGGAAGCCTCCTCCCCACTCCCCTCCTTCTTTTTTCTTTATTTCTTTGTTTTTTCTTCTTTCGTCGAATCTACTTCATCATCCTTTTTTTTTTTTTTTTATTTCCTTTTTAACTCGTCTGCTTTTCTTTTTATTTTCATTTTTATTTCTTATCTTAATATCTTACTATCTCTCTCTCTCTCTCTCTCTCGCGCTCTCTCTTTCGTTTACTTTATCATCAATGTTTTTTAATGGTCCGTTAATTTTTCTCTTATTTTTATAGATTTATTTTACTTATATTAATTCATTTACTTCGTCTTTGTCTTTGTTTCTTTTTTCTTTTACTAATCTAACCTAATTATTAATTTTTTCTATAATTTTAATTTATATTAATATATTTTCTATATACTACTACTATTACTCTCTCTCTATCTCTTTCTCTTTCTTTCTCTTCACGTCGATTTTATTTACATAATTACCCTTTATGTGTTTTTCTTCTAATCAATTAATTTACTTTTTCTATTTCCTTAACCAAAAAAAAAAAACAATAAATCAATTATTATAAATTAAGTAAAAGACCAAAAAAAAAAATTATCTTCTACCTATACCACGTATACCTATCACACTTAACAATGTATAAAAATAAAAAATAAAATAAAAATTTAATTTAAATCAAATGTATCATAGGTTTGTTTCGATGTATAAATAACGTCGAACATATTTTTATTATACAATAAATAATACATTATATATATTATTATTATTATTATTATTATTATTATTAATAAATAAAAAAAAATATATATATATATATATTTATATATAAATAAAAAATATATAAATATATTAATAAATAAACACAAAATAAGATAATACGTGTAATAGATGAAACAAAGGGAACGTTTGTTGCTGCTGCTTAAACACGTACTGCCGATCCTTTTATCCCACTCTCTCTCTCTCTCTCTCTCTTTCTCTTTCATTTTCTCACATTTTTATCCCCCTTTTCCTCCTCCTGCTCCCTCTCGTCACCGTCGTTTCCCTCGGCCCCTCTCTTTTTAATTCCTCCTTTTTCCCGTTCTTCATAAATCTTTCATCGAACGGAGAGCACCGGCATCCGAAATTAGCGGCGGCTTCGTTGGTGTTTTAACTGCAATTTACATGCAAAAAGTACCGCCAAGAACTTACAACGACGACGACGACGAGGACAACGAGAGTCTCTTCAACGAGTTTCTCCCTAATAGCGAGAACGAGTCACGATATCGTTTCGACCGAAACAACCCACAATGGCTCGTTCTTCCCTTCTTTTTTTTTTTGCTTTCTTATTTTTTATCATTCATTTTCTTGGCTGCTTCGTTAGGTAAGTTTTAAAATAATAAGTGTTAACAGGAGGTTTGAAAGGTGCGAATAGCGAAGGAGTGAAGGAGGGTGTGATACTTTGCAGAACAAAAAAATAAAAAAGAAAATAATTACTCGTTCAAATGAACATATTATTCAAATATATTATAAACGAGCGTGTATATAATATATTTGAATCTTTATGTGCGCGTGCTCGTGTTAATTCGTAAGATTAAAGGGACGAGTTATTTTGTAAATGATTACTTTTTAATAAATGATAACACTGTATAATTCATCGATGATCATTGATTTACGAGTACATTTTGATATTTTATCGTGTAACAGTCAAATGTGTATGTAACATCTAATTAGAATTCATTGAAAACGTTATACGTTAAGACCATCTAATTCCTACCTGTCAGTTGCATATCTTTCTACTTGTGGGGTAGCATATCTTCTTCTTCCTACTCGGTTGCATTAAACGTTTATCCTCTAATAGATGTGTAAGTTTGAAAAGTTATCTTTTCCTAACTGACAACTTTATCGTGTTTCTATTAATTTCAACAAGTTTCCATATATCAACCATCTTTACAATCGTCTTCTCAACTAAACGTAAGAAAAGATAGATTAATAATAATAATAATAATTAATAAATATTTCACATAAAACATTGATATGACGATCAAGATATATATTTTTATTATTGTTTCATTTAAATCAAATTTTTCATAAGTTTCTTTCGATAGATAAATAACGATCGAACATATTTTTATTATACGATAAATAATACATTATAATAATAATAATAATAATAATAATAATGATAATTTCATACTTTCTGTTAACGAGTGAAGATTTGAAACGTTAAGATGAAATAATATTGAAAAATAGAATAAAATTTTACACACACACACACAATAATATACTAATATTATATTATATTATTACATTTCTGTAGAAAAATATTGAATCCGGCGAAAGAAACAAAATGAAAAGAGAGAGAGATTAAAGAAGAGTAGAAAAAAAAAACAAGTGATATACCAAAATCACTTAAAAATAAAGAAAAGAAATATGGAAGGAGAGGTATGTAAGTGAAGGCAACATTTGAAAAGTATATCGAATAAAAGATAGAAAATATCTGAAGAAATCAGAGTGATGGAGAAGAAATAGGGGTGGAATGGTGAGGGAGGGAGGGGGATAAGGAGGAAGAGGAAGAGGAACGGTAACGAAAGGTGGTAGAAACGACGATGAAGAAATTGTACTCGGTATCTTCGACTATCTTTCGTAAAAGAGTGTCTTTTACGAAACGAGAAACGGGAAAGACTAAAAAATAAAGGAAAAAAAAAAGTAAGAGAGAGAAAGAAAGAAAGAAAGAAAGAAAGAAAGAACAAAAGAGTGAGAGAGAAGGATGAATGTGTACACGAATGAAAGAACGAGTTAGAGTGAGTAAGAAAGAAAGAAAGAAAGCAAGCAAGCAAGCGAGAGAGAGAGAGAGAGAGATGGAACGGATCAATAGGGGGTAGTTTCGAAGCGAACGCGCATGCGAATTTGTGAGCCAATGGTCGCACGAGGGTAGCTCGTCGAGTCGTCGAAACTACCCTCGCGACAAGTCGGGTTGGCGAGTGGGTGGGTGGGGTTGGTCGAGGGTGGTTTGTTGGAAAGAAACGACGCCCAGGGCCGTCGTTGCAGAGGCCCCTTTTTTCGTATATATATATATATATATACTTCGAAAAAGGGATTACATCCTTCTCTCTCTCTCTCTCTCTCTCTCATTTTTTTCTCTTTCTATTAACGCACACATTGATACTGGGCACTCGCGTGTTGTAGACGAGTGATTTGGATTTAAAAAAAAAGAACAAAGAAAGAGAGAAAAAATAACTAGGGAACAAATTGAATCGACGCTCTAACAGTGAACGGAGACGAAATAATTAAAGTTGCTAATACAAAGAGAGAGAGAAAGAGAGTGAGAGAGAGAGAGAGAAAACATTTAAAAAATATAGACAAATAGAAAGAGAGAATGTATCCTATCCAAATTGTTACCATTTAACTTCAACATTGTTTTATTGTATTCACCATTTTTGTATTCCTACTGTTGTATTTACGTCCTATGTTTTTTATATACACGTGTATGTGTACGTGTGTATGTGTGTGTCAGTGTATATATATATATATTTGTGCATAGAAAGATATGCAACTGTTTACCAGTGTATTTTACCATCCTATGAACGTCCATGCTTCGGAGAGAATATTTTGTAAGGGCATCACGTTTCGGTGCAGCACAGGGCATGCAGATATTCCTCCTCCTACCACCCCCCTTCTACCTCCCACATATACACTTCCCTCATACTCCACCCTCTCTCTCTCTCTCTCACTCTCTCACTCTATCTCTGTCTGTATGTCTGTCCGTCTCTCTGTTACTCTCTTAACCACTGTCTTTTGTTATTCGAGTTGGTGCAAACGATACACGTCTCTCTATTCTCTCTCCATTGCAAGTTCCTTGAGAGACTTTTGCTTTTGTTCATTCCTATGAACTACTACTACGTACAAATATATCACGAAAAGAAATATAATCCTTAAGGGGTTATACGCAGTTGCGAGAAAGGCTCGAAAAAGACGTCTTTTTATGAATTTTTTCTAGAAAAAGTTTTAACTTATCAATTATAAGTGATGGTAATTCAAAGTGCCCTACATTTCAGCGGTTTGGATTATCTGATATCAACAAATATGGTGGATTCTTTTAAAGGATAGATAATTGTGTGCAGGTATTGAACGAAGGAATAATAAAAATTTTGATTTTTGACAAAATGGCGTCTATTTGAAAAAAATGTTTCGTTTTTGACTGAAATTTTCGCTCTAAATTGTTAACAAAAAATAGTAATAATTTTTTAAATCCTATTCCTTCGTTCAATACCTAGGAAATATATTTGAGGAGGTTGTGTTAAAATTTGAAACCGATCGGTTAAACCGTTTTTGAGAAATCGTGAGCACCGACTTTGAAAACACCGTTTTGAGAAAAACGCGTTTAAAGTTTCAAAGTGACGTTTACGCAAAGTTACAAATTTTTTGTTTGCAGCTAACATACAGTGAAGAATATTTGCCGGATCAATTTGAAAATTTTCAAAGAATATACTTAAATATATGTACATTCCAAAAATGCAAAAATATTATACTAAATATTATTATAGAATAATTACAAAATGATATAAACGAATTTTATTCATTATTTGTATACAAAAGAAAATGTCAATCAATGTTTCAAATATCTTCATTAATTCGATAAAATTTAACAGAAGATCTAACCGTTCTGTTTCTTTTTTTTTTGTTTTTGCTAATCTTATTTGTTCCTATTTTTATTTTTTTTACAAAAGAAAATTAATTTATTCCCTTAATTATTTCTCTGTTATTCTCGTTCGAGTAGAAATACTTATTCGATTAAATTCGTGGTTTTTAAATTGGCGCAGTTATAAAAAGTCAAAAAAGAGTCGATAAATAGCGTGTATGAATGTTTTTTAGAACGTATTATTCTACCAACGTCATCGTCGTCTATACTCTCTACTTTAAAACACAGAACCGTGGAAAATCAATTGAGGTCGAAGGTTCAAACGATAATAATTTATTTTAAATCAGTTGTCTCGCAGTTTCGAAGATCACATCGAACTTTCCTATTAGTCTTTGTCTATCTCGTTAATTATAATATATTGAATATTAGTAATTGATTAAATATGTAAATTATTTTAAATTACGTTGTAATACAATTTATCTAATATTTAACATTAAATTGTCAAATGCTTTTATGTATACTTATTTTGTCTGGAGTGAGTCAATTTGACTCAAACACATCCTGTTTTTAAAATACATTTTTCGTAAATTTCTTTCATTACTTTTAACACAAATGACTATACTTCCATTTCTTTTACACGATACTTGAACTTGATAATTTAATCTTTTTTTCTTGTTGAATATTTTATTTATTAGATAGAAACGTGAAAGTATTTCTACGAATAAGAAATAAATAAGAAGTGTATAAAACGATCAACTTTGATAATGTGTCTCACTTTGACTCATATTCGTCAAAATAACTATAGCATATATGGATTTTGGAAACTAAGAAGTGGGAGAGGGGAAGGAATAAGTATTTGCATACATTTCGTAATCTTATTAAAAGCAACGTACGTTTTCAAAAAAATATATTTAAGTTTTTCAAAATATAGTATTATAATAAAATCGAAAATGAGTCAAATTGACGCGTACCGGAAATCTAATATTAAATATTTGATCCTACTATTATCACATTCGTTTATATTTATTTCTACATTTATAATAATAAAATTAATTGTATTCATATAATCGATGATATTCCGGTGAACGAAATAAGACAATAATTTATATATCAAATTTTTATTTTCATTTGTAACTTCGTTTACGGATAAATTAATTCTTCTCTCTCTTTTTATAATTATAAATTAAATGTAGTAATTAAAGTAATAAATTAAATGTTTAAAATAACAACACATATCCGAACGTAATCGACAATTTTTTATTAATTTCATCGTTTAATCGTCGACAAAAATTCGTCGTTTCTCGTCGTTTACAAATTCATTATCATACTTAAAAAAAAGATAAAAAGAAAAAAAGGGAGAGGGAGAGAGAGAGAGAAAGAGAAAGAGAAAATATGAGATTATCATCGATGAACGGGTAAATTTATGTCGTTTGCGAAAGGAAAATGATCGGTTTCGTTTAAAAGCAAAACGCGTTTGATAGATCTTCGTGCGGTAATAATTGAAAATGATTTTTTTTTCTTTTTTTTTACAACATATACTCTCTTTCTTACAAGCATCATCAACAACAACAACAATAACAACAGCAGTAGTAGTAACCTTCGGAACATCTTGCAATAAAGTATCCATATCGGTCGAGTGAATCTCAAAGGCACCAATTAGTCCTCGGTAACTGATAATTACGCGTTCCTACGAAATCAGACGTTCGATTTCTGTTCGGATAAGAAAAATAAAAGAATATTAAAGAAAGAGAGAAAGAGAAACTTTCCATTTTTCTGATCGGACCGATCGATCGATCGATATCTTCGATTTCAACTCCACCTTTATCGTCCTTTTATTATATTTCTCAATAACATTTCAACTTATGAATAAATATTTCTTTTTTTATATTTTACAGCATAAATTATTCATTCAAAATCGCATAACTCTGTTAATCATTATACGCATTTTTTACCGAATATTTTTCCGCGTATTTCAAAACGCGGAAGTAGAATAATTATAGAAACCAAAAACAAACAAAAAAACAGTTGCGATATTTGTCCATTCGATCGAAAATAATCGTATCTTGATAATTGTTTATAAATTATTTGGAAAAAAATGAAAAAAACTAAAGAATAATAAAAAAAACTTGTTTCGGTTTTGCATTAAAATATGAAAAAAAAAAGAAAAAAATGGTAAAATACTTTTTAACCAATGTAAGCGTATACATTTTGACGTTTATATCTTTTTCTTTCTCTGTTTGTAAAATAACTGAAACCTTTCATAATAGAAATGAATCGTGAAATGTCAATAAAGAAATTATTATGACTTTACTAGGAGTCAATTATCGCTTGCTACCACTTGCTTGCTCCATCATTACAACCAGACGTGTGTAATACTGATGATGATGATGATGATGATCATCATCATCATCATGATGATTTACGGAGATCAATCATTCTCATGATCTATGAGAGAATAGACTAATATTACTTCTATCATCGTCCTATCTAAAGTTTATTATAAATTGTGTACCTGCTTAGGTTGTTTTAAATATCATCATACTAATTCGATTTCAATTAATCGAATAATTTTTAAATATATATATATCATGCGTTAATACATACGCGAGTAAAATAAAATATCGAAAAGTAAAAGGTTGTCTTTCGCAATCCATTCACATTTATGTTTATTTTATATTTCTACTTTTCCTTACTTTCTTATATTTGAAACAATCGCAATTGCAGCATTAGATTCTTATAGTTACAATAAAGAAAGATCAAGAAAAATATGTTTTCCATCCTTCTCGTCTACTACGTTCGTTACCGTGAAAAGAAAATTTCATGGTTTGTTCATGCTCGTTAAATGTAAAATTGCTAAATCGAAATACGATCTAATTATACGAAAAAAAAAAAAGAAAAAAAAGAAATGATCGTTAAAATGTCAGATTCGATGTAATATTTTGTTATTTATATTTTCGATTATATTACTCACAATCATTTTTCTCAAATTCTTATAAATTCTAAAGATGATTACTAATAAGTATTATTAAAAGAACAAAAAAAAAGGTTAAACGCGATTCGTTAATGAAAACTTGTAATAGAGATTACGATTTTATGTTTTGAAAATGTTGTAAAAAAATCAAAAGTAAATTATATTCTAATAAAAAATTTATGTTGTAAAATAATAATTATATTTTCTTTAAATATGTATGACGAAAATGACGAAAAATTGAAATAATTGAATTTACAATTTATCCTATAATATAAATACTTTCAATAATAAATAATTTATATCAATTATAGAAATAAATCCATTGTCGTAATTGTCACAAATTCATATAATCCAAATTATTCTGACATAAGATAAATCATAAAATTCATTATATTAACGATTTTATATTATAAAATAATATGAAATAAATGTAAAACATATCATAAATTAAATGATTATGATATTATTGATTGATAAAATCTACTTTTCTAATTATGAAGTATATTTTATAAATAAAATTCAATTAGTATAAACTATATGTGGGATGATATAATAAATTATGTATATATTATTAATTAATAAAATCCATTCTCCTAATTATAAAACATATTTTATATATATGTGTGTGTGTGTATATTATCGTGAAAGACTGAAATTAGATAATACGAAGATTCGCATGATGTATATTCGAAATATTAAAGTATCAAAATAAACCTAAATGTATTCGATCATTCACCAACGTATCAGATATATATGTTGACATTTAACCACGTGAATCTTAACATTATCCAATTACGGTCTTTTACGGTAATATAATATGTATTGTAATATTTGTTTAATTTTTGGAAATAAATGTGTGTTGGGCCAGCCCTGAGCATGGGTGCGGGTGATGCGTGCGCATATCTCTTTTTGAAAATCGCAAAGATTGGCGCGCTAGGCGTCGGGTCGCGTCGGCAGGCGTCGCGGCGCTTCGTCACACGAGAAATATCCCTCATCATTTGGGTTTTGGTTCTACGTCCGTTCGTTCCTACGTTCGTCGTTCCTACGTTCGCGTTCGTTCCTACGTACGTACACGTTCGTTAGTTCGGTCTTGTCTTGTTCGCGAATCTACCGGCACTTGAACAACTCGTTCGGGAAAAGCGTCTATTACGACAATTTCTATTAACAAATTTACGTATCAATTTTTTCTACGGGTACTATACTCTTACCAGTACATATATATATATGTGTATATACGTACGCAAATAATTTCATTTATTTAAAAAGAAGAAGAAGAAAGGAGATATCTTTGAAAAATATTTCTATTATATCCACAAACATACACACAAACATACACACATATTTTCTCTCTCTCTCTGTTTTTTTTTGCTTCCTTCCTTCCTTCCATCCCTTCCCTTCCTTTTCTTCCTTTCCGTGTTAGATATTTGAAAATTTCGTTTACTCGAAGTACTCGTGAAATCAAAACAAAAGTGTTTAACAAGTAACCGACAATAATTTCATTTAAATGTTGAAAAGTTAAAATATATATATATATATGTATATATGAAAAATGATTGACCATTGGTGGTATCGGTAGTTCGTGATTCTTTTTGATAGGGATGACGCCCCCGTGACATGTTAGCCCGTGACCTTGAGTGGCGCGATTACAACATCTTCCGTGGAGAAGCTCGACTCCCGGTGCGCGGCTCGAGTGAAGAAAACAACGGCTGTTCGTTTGTCAATATTTATCAAAATTATCATCACCATCACCACCATCATCATTATCATCACTATCATCATCACCACCATCATCATCATCATAATAATCAAGAACAACAATTATCAAGCAATCGTCAAATCGAATATCGTTTTTTGCCATTGTTGCAATTAAAACCGAACTTTGTTGTACCGTATGTACTATGCTGGAGATTACCTGTTAACGGGATTCATCGAATTGATCCTCTACTGTATCAGCATCATCAGCATCACCATCATCATCATCATCATCATCGACAGCAACAGCAACAGTGTCAGCAACAGCACCAACAGTGTCACCAACACCAACAACGTTATCAACAACAATTATTATCACGAGAAAGAGAATTTCTTCGTTACAATCGACAACGTTGTCGTTATTTCGAAGGTACCAACACCACCACCAGGACTACGACACCAAGAAGACGAGCTAATTCATCGGCTTTACAGCATCTTCAAGGATATCGACTATCTCTTCGTTACAACGCTTATTCTGATCGTCTCGGAATGGAAAAAAGGTGAGAATATTAACGTCCAATCACTTTATTTATTAGCCAACATATTCTACGAAGATCATCATTATCGACATTTTCATTACAATTAATCTTATCTAGATAATAAAACGACAGATCAATCGTTAGTTTTTTTTTGTATTAGATATACATTAAATACATTCGTTCTTTTCTCCGTCAAATGTTTCATGAAAATAATACAATAAAGCTATTTAAAAATATCTACATCATATATTTATACATATTAATTGAATTAACAAATAATAATACATATAATTATGAAATAATCAATTTTTTTTAAATATCTACTTCTTTTTTTAGATAATATATCTAAAATTATACGTATTTAAATATTTTATCGTATTTAAATTCGACTAGTATTAAATACTTTTTTGAACCTACGCAATATTAACGTATATATCGATAAAATATTATAAAAATGATATTATACCGATGAGATTTTCGTTAATAAATTTCAATAGTTTAGTTAAATTCAACGATACTTTAACTAAATGTAAGGAAAGGTGTTTACAATTCTATCACCTTTGAACGACTGCGTAGAGGTCGTTCGAACTCGCTGACAAATCGGCTCGAGTTGCTTATATACGTTATCCCCACTCTTCTGACAATAATAATTTGTTGTCTATATTAATAAAGGACGAAAAACTTTGTGGCCACATGCCGAGAGTTGTTAGAGAGAAAAAAAGAAAGAAAGTAAGATTGAGCGAGAGAGAAAGCACACATGTTTTAATCGCACAATTAAAATAGAAAGAAAAAAAAATACAGTCAAGAATGTTGTCGAAACTTGTGCGTTTTCGTATCCAAAGAATATAATTATTATATAATAATAATAATGATAATTAATATCAATATGATATTAATAATGATATTAATTAATAATAATATTGATAATAATAATCACGTAAGTTTAAATTATTATATACAAATTTTCTAGATTTATCTTATACGTGTTATAAATTGTATTTTGTTTTTTTTCTTTTTTTTTTTTTTGCTTTATAAAGAGTTAGGAACAAAAAAAAAACAAAGAAAAAGGATTCATGGATATTTCCAATACGATTATTTCTAATTATATTTTCCGATTGAATTGTTTTTTGCATTCTTTTTTCATATATATTATTCTTTGAAGTACTCTTTTTCTAATTTTTAATTATTATATTTTTAAAGATTTTCTTTTATTTTTTATTTTTTTGAGAAGAATTATAATACTGTCTTCCAACTACAAAATATCAATATTCAAAGTCGCATAATTGTTTTCCTTTAGGTATATTGTTCGTTTTGTTGAATAATCAAATGAAAATCATTAGAAAAAAATTAAGGTGGTATTGGAGGAGGAGGAGGAGGAGGAGGAGGGGGGATGTTCCTGGGGAAAAAAAAATAAAAGAGAATAGAAGAATAAAAATGTGGAGAAATGGAAATAAAAGTAAAAATAAAAATAGTTCGGGAAGAAAAGAAATAAAAAAAAAAAAGAAGCATTTTTCAGTGACCATGAGTTGCGTTAGTATATCTGCCTATCTAGTTGTTAGTACATATATACCTAGTGACTATAGCTTAAAAGCACTCGACAAAATTCAAAATACGTCTTTGTATGTGCCCTTTTGAATCTATGCACGTCATAAAAAAAGAAAGAGAGCGAGAAAGAGAGACAGATAGATTGATAGAGATGAATAGATTGATAGGAAAAAAAGGTACGGTCAGATTAAAGTGGATAAAGTAATGAAAAATGGTCCTCTTCCTATCAAATAATTGTTTATCTTGTTTTATTTCCGTTTGTGTTTGTTTTAGCGAACTATTTGGTCATAGGATTTATTTCTAATACGTATATAGAATTATACGTATATACGTGTAATATATAATACAATATATAATTGCAACTAAGTATACTACTATTAATTAATTTCAATTAGAATAAATATATTTAACTAGAATGATATATGTATATTACTATAATGTACAATAATATTTTAATTTTAAAATAAGATTTGACATACGAAAAATGAAATTAATTTTTCGAACAAATTAATATTATATTTTTTAATGAGATAATATATATTTTAATATTATATTTTTTAACTATTTTTTTTACTATAATATATAATAATATTTTAATTTTAAAATAAGATTTGATATACGAAAAATGAAATTAATTTTTCGAACAAATTAATATTATATTTTTTAATGCTATTATTATTTATAATAATTATTTAAATAATAATAATTGTTTTATATTATGAACAATTAATATACGATTAAAAAGATATGATATTATTTAATGACCATTGAATGACGAACTGACGAGAGGGGTGAAAAAAAAGTAAGATTATTCATTTTTTATTTTTATTTTAAATTTTTGTTTTTTTTTTCTTTTTTTATATATATATATCACGAGTTTGGATTGGTTAAATAACACGAAAAGAGGGAAATACCAATGTGCATAGCTATAGGAAAATGTGAAAGTACCACCGAGTCAATTTAGAATGACATGAATCGATTTGCTATGTAACAGGGCATCGACGTGTTGTTATTCGTGGTAAAAGCTTACGACAAAACTCTACGTTAAAATAGCATTCTATGTATATGCATCTATGTATATGACACTCACATACACGTATACATATATATAGACATATGTGTGCATATACTTTTTTTTAAATATTCATAGCTTTTACGAGTAAGTACATACTTCTATGGTAAATGAGAACGATCAATGAATATCGCTTTTAGTTATTACTCAAACACGTTCATATTTTATATTATTAATATTATTATTGTTGTTGTTTTATTATTATTATTATTATTATTATTATTAGCGAACTTATCGGTGAATTTTCAACTAATTTCCAGATAACAATCAATTTCACGTATATTAGTAAAAAAAAAACTTTTTTGTTAGCTTTGTATTATTTCAAAAAATCATATCTACGATATTATTTATAAAGATCGGTAAATATTTGTAATGAAATAATACTAATGAATATTCTTCGCGTGTAATATTTATATAAAAAAAAAAATTGAAAGAAAATCGTAAAAAAAAATGTCATCTTTAAGTATCATTTTTTTGACACGTCCATTAAGAACCATTATTTACACATTAGAAAATACGTTTTAATCGATGGGGTGAGTAGGAGGGGGAGGAGAGTAAATGCATGCAAATACTAGCTGTCGAGGAATCGTTTTAAACTGTTAAATCGTTGGCAAGGAATCAAGGAAGATTGCGTATTTTACTTCCAGATAAATTTACAAATAGATTATACAATTTTGATTTTAGATAAATTTTATTCTACGATCAAGTATTATCATATATTTGAGGTATAATTTTAAAATCGTTTGATTCGTAAGAAAATTGTTGTTAGAAATAAATGATTTTGCCAATAATTATTACTACACTCGCGTGCACTTTGTGTTATTGGAGAAAAATTAATGAAAATAATATAAATATATATTTTCAAAAAGTTTAACGTAAACTTGGAAATAACTTTTAAGAGAAAGAGAAGAATCTTCTCGTACATTTTAACTGAAATCTTATTATAATAAATTATATAATAATATAATATATAAATATTATAATATATATAAATTATTATTATAATATATATTAATAATATATAATAATATATAATAATAATATATAAATATTATATAATATTTCCGTAAATTATCATAAAGCCATTGATTTTATCTATTCGTAAAGACACCGAAGGATCAATCATTGTTCAATAATACCTCGTATTTTTAATAAAAAAAAAAACATATATATAAAAAAAAAACCATGTGATTCCTAGAAAAGTGAAGAATTATAAAACACGTAACGTCAGGCAAATCGTTTAATTGTCAGACGGTTGTATACACATGTAATATTTTATTTTATTGAATAGTATTAATAGCAATCGAACGGTTCGTCGATCTTTACAAACGAAAGAGATTAATATCACGGTGTTCGAGATCTCGACTTATGGTTGGCGGCCTTTTCAATCCTACAAGAAGACAAGGCAAAAGGTTTCTTCTTTTTATCCACATATTTAAAACGGACATCGTTGCGTATTTAAACTCGTCTTTTCCTTCTTCCTTTTTACTTTTTTTTTCTTTTCTCGACTTTTTTTCTTTTCTTTATCATGACGTCAACAGTTAGTCGCGATTATGCGTGCGATTCATTTTATGATACCGACATACTAACCATGATACTTCCAGTCTCGGTTACTGCGAACATCTGCAATAACATTTGATTTCTTATCTTCGTATCTAACAGTCGCAAAACATTCGACGATATTTTTTTTCCCCCATGATTATTATGGTTATTATACATAAAGGATTAATCGTTAAACAAAAGAAAAGAAAAATTATCTCGATTATTTGAATAATTTTTATTGATATTTTTGTGCGCGATAGGAATAAACATCATTCGTTGGTGGTGGACAATTAGGTTTGTTTTAAAAAATCATTTTTCTGTTTTTGTTACAGGAATTTTATAGTCATTAGTGTTACAACTTGTGTACATTTATTACAATTTATTTAATGCTATGATATGTTTTTCCTTTTTCTGATATAAACGTGATTCCAATCATTTCAAAACTTGTATTATATCAAGTATTCATTTTTGTATTATAAAATTTCTACATTACGGGGTTATTGTAATTTACTTATTAATTTATATCAAAATTAATTGAAATCGATTAAATGGTTTGTTCGCAATGTGCAATTTTTGATCGATTTAGTATTACAAATTTTGGAAAAGAATTGAAAATGTTGAATAATCGAATTTTTATTAAATGACGTACAATAGTAATCAAAGTGTTATGCTTAAATATTACGTATATATACACGTTCAATAAAAAAAAGAAAGAAGAAAGGAAAAAGAAAAAATAGTAAGGGAGAGAGAGAGAGAGAGAGAAAAGTTAGCGTGACGAATATTAGCCATCCTTTTGAAGCAACTTTGAAAGTCGTCAAGTTCTCAGTAGTTTCGCCAAGAACTAGAAGAGTTCTTCCTCTCGTCGACGAGAAATCCCGAGGTAAAGCAGGCGTCGTCCAAAAGTGGAATACAAGAAGAAAGCAAAGAGGAAGCAAGCAAGCAAGCAAGCAAGCAAGAAAGAAAGAAAGAAAGAAAAAAAGAAAGAAAAAAAGAAAAAGATGAGAGAGAAACGAGAGACGAGGAAAGTTTCCAGAGAGAAGGCATTTTCAAAAAGCAAAAAGGGTTGCTTTTGCTCGGATGGTAGTAGCATGATATCTCCAACTTTTATTTCCCTTTCTTTCTCTCTCTCTTTCTTTCCTTCTTTCTTTCTTTCAGTCTTGTCTTGATGATAAAAAACTCGACGATGGGAAAAAAGATGCTTGCTTGGTAGTTTTCGTATGTTAAAATCTCTCTTTCATTTGTCTCTCTTACTATTTCATTTATTTATATACGAACGTTTGTCTCTATAATTTTATACATTTATTTATTACAAATATTTTTAATTCAAATGTTATCAAATGTTTTTTCCTCTCTTATTTTTTTTTCACGTTTGTTCCTATTTTACGTACGTTTTATTTCTTACAAAATATTTCTTATTCAAATATTATCAAGGCTTTTTTTTTTTATTTCATATGCCCATAACAAGCACGTTCAATTAAACTTACGTTTATTCATATGAAATCTCTTTTTACAAATTATATCATAAAATAATAATAATAATTATTTACAAATTTATAATCCTAATACTATCAAAGATAACCCACTCGAATCAGTCCACGTAATTAACCTTATATTATTTTTATATTAAATTCATATTTAAAATATCAAAGACTACGAAATCTATTTATATACAAATCACATATATATATGTCATAAGATAAAATAATTATTTTCACGCTTGGATGTGCTTGTTTCTCTCTCTCTCTCTCTCATTTTCTTTTTAAGCAAAGAAAACAAAAGAATTAGAAAAGAGAAGGAATAATAAAAAAAAGATACAAGGATAATCCTTTTATATAGGATAAGAAGATCAGACGAACCACCACTAACACTACATCACTAAATTCCACTATCTCTTGGTTACCACTAACATCACATTAAAAGTTTTTCATTCAATCCTTATAATCGTACGGTATAAATTGTCTAGAGACAAATGGGAAAGGCTTACTGACTCTCGTCGTATCACCATTTCCAACGGAATATCCTTCTCTTCTTGTTTATCTACTCGCTTACTTCGCACAAAAAATAGACTGACTGACTGTTGCGAGTGAGTGAGAGAGAAAACAAAAAATAAGATAGAAAGAGACAAACATATATCATGCATACACGAGTAGATACAAACGTATTACATGTATATGTATCCTTTTTCTTACGTAGGATATATACATATACATGCATACATACATACATACAGACATACGTATATCTGTTATATGCACCTGCGAATCTTATTTGGCTTGTCAGTTTCCAAGCGTAGCACCGATCTTACTGATCAACACCGCTTTCCTTTTTCTTTTTTAGCGGCCTCAAAGATCCGAGAAAGAGGAGGAATCCTTTTGCTTGCTTGCTTCAGTTCTGCGCAAAACGCAATTAAACTTCATAAATTATTTATCATTATATTCTGGACAAAATATACATTAACGTATAATCAACCCTTATATTTTTGTTGTTATTCTTCTTCTTCTTGTCAACTCAGGATAAGAAAGAAAGGAATAAAATATTTAATTTTTTTTTATTATAATCTCTTTCTTTTTCAATTCCCATTCGAATGTGTCTTAAATTTTATTTATTCAAATAACCGATCGTTTATTAAAAAAAAAAAGGAAGAAGAAACAAAAGAAATATGTAAAATAATATTATTTGGTAATTATGTTTTATAATATCGATTAGAGAATATACTTAATTGTTTGTTTTGTTTTTTTTTAAATTTAAAAAACATTTAATCGAAACACGAGAGAGAGCGAGAGAGAGCGAGAGAGAGAGAGAAGAGAGAGAGAAAGAGACAGAGAGAGAGAGAGAAAAAGGAACACCACCCAGAGACACCACTACCCTTTAATCCAAGATTCCAAGGAATTTAGCTATTAATATCGCGTAGGATAGGAAGGGTGGAAAATTTTGCCTTAAAATCGCATACGGTGTGTGTAAATGACGCGCAACCTGCAGGAAACACACACACACAC
>NW_025112997.1:3464604-3530778 GCF_010416935.1 Polistes fuscatus | reverse complement strand
TCTCTCTCTCTCTCTCTCTCTTTTTCTCTCTTGAAGTCTCCTATATTTCTCTCTTTATCCTTACTTTGGCTTCTGAGACGTCTGACTACTCTCCTTCTTTCTTTCTTTCCTTCCCTTCCCTTCCCTTTCCTTCCCTTCCCTTCTTCTCTCCCTCTTGTTGTTTCTTTCTCTTCCTTTCTCTATCTTTATCTTATATTCTTTCTCTTTCTAGTTGTATCTTCACCTTCCCTACACTCTTTTACAGCTGTTTCACCTTCCTAGGGCAGATGCCAGGAACTAGGTGCAACGTCACCTTTATCGTCTTCCCCTCCCCTCCCTCCCCCTTTATCCCCCACCACAACCCTCCTCCCGACCCTCCTTCCCCCGTTCTTCTTTCTTTCTTCCCTTTTTTTCATCTTATTTTATTTCTTTTCTATCGTCTCTCTTTCTCTGTTTCCTCACACTTTCTCACACACTCTATTTCTCCTCTCTTCTCTCTCGTTTTCTGCAATCTGCTCGATAAATGCAATCCAACCACCAAGGGTCGGTCGATCAGGTCGACCTCGATCTTTCCTCCTTTCTCTCTTTCTCTCTCTCTCTCTCTCTCTCTCTCTCTCTCCCTTCTTTCTCTCTGGCTCTGTCTCTTTCTCAGTTTGAACTGCATCGGTTTGTTTTTTCGTTGGGTACTTTTTTTTGTTTAAATTTGATAAACGTCTGACTTTAACAGAAAATTATATTCTTGATCTGATTAATGGGAATATTAATGAAATATCGGTGTTGTTATTGTATTACACTGAATATTCGTCGAATTTTTGAAAGCGAATCTTTGTAGAAATTTCTTTTTTTGTTTTATATCGCGTTATTCCATTCGATAAAACACGAGAGGTCGGAGGGGGGGGAGGAATTTGCGTTCGCGTTCTTGATAAAAATTGTGAAAATATAATCGTATAAATATATAAATTAGAGAGTTAACGTTAATGTAGGTCAATTTTATCTTATTACGAATTGGTAGAATGCGATTAGAAGCAAAAATGAATAGAGAAAAGATGATCTTTTTCTTTTTTTTTTTTAAATATATATTTTGATTACAATTGGTAAGATAATCAACGTGTGGAATTATAAAAAGAAGGAACATTCTTTCTTTTTTATGTAATTTAAACGCGCGTGCCCACACACACACACACACACACACACACACACACACATACGTACACATACACATACAGATGGAATAGAGAGAAGAATAATTATTACCATTTTTTTTCTCTCTCTTTTTCTGTTTCTTTTTTTTCTTTTCTTTTTTTTTAACTGGCTTATATGACTTATGCTAGTTTTTCTTGGACACTTTATACTTAGTAGACAATGACGAGTTAACACGTTGATTGCCTTAGGGTGTGACACCAGTTACTGACACTTCATTCTTTAGTCTCTTTGTGTTACAAACGTTTAGAAATATTTCTTCACTGCTTTCTAATTAAATGTAAATTATGAACAGAATTTACGATCAAAGAAAAAAAAAGAAAAAAAAAAGAAAGAAAGAAAGGAAAAGAAAAAGAAAAAGAAATAGAAAAAAAGATACGAAACGCGTTTACCATGAAAATACGTGAAAACGACCAATAACACTGTTTACCATGAAAATGATTTTTCGATCATACGGATCGTATATGGATGAAATTTCTTTTTCTTTCATACCTATATATGCAAATAAATAATGATACAAAATAATAAAAGTAATATTTAACAAACAAAAAAGAAAAATAAAAAAACAATTAAAAAAATATGTAATCGATATTTCGAAGTACCGAAATTCGTGGATAAAAAACAAAGGAATTTTTCGAGATACATTTGAAATTTTTTCGATGAACGAAGAAATAATTAAAAAGAAAATATCATTCATTTCTTCTCGTTTTTTTTTTCTCTTTTTTTAATTATTACTTTTTTTTTTTTTTTTTTATTCCTTAACGATTTTAATAATCATCCTAATTTCGCTTAATTAAATTCAATCGAAAGTTCAACGTTGGAAGAAAGAAAGTTTCGTCGTTTCAATAATATTTCTTTTTTATTTCTTCTTTCTTCTCAATCTATCTCTTTCTCTTTTCTCTTTTCTTTACTTGTTTTTCATTCTCGTATTATTATTATTATTATTATTATTATTATTATTATTATTATATGACACTCGGTAGAATAAAAATCCTGAAGTCGTAAAAAAGTAACGTTTGCGGAAGTTGATAAAAAATTTAAATGTCCAACTTTTTATGAATCACGTTAGATACTCTCACTTAGACGACGAATAAAAAACCACGTTAAAAAATAAATATCCGTAAGGAATAAAAGAGAAAGAAAGAGAGAGAGAGAGAGAGGCCGAGCAAAAAAGGGAAACAAAAATATTTAAGCGTATTTTATAATCATCAAAATTCAACCCTCACATTTTTTTTATAAACATTATTAACCAATCCCACTTCACGATTACTTCCTATTTAGAATAATTCGAAATATTTTTTCGTTACATTTTTAAAAAAATATTTTAATCCCGTTAACATCAATTATTATATATCTATTCGTATATATTTATATTATTTATTATATATTATATATAATAAATTAATAATATAAATAATATATATGTAAATATATATAATATATTTATTATATATTATTATATATTATATTATTTATATTATCGGAACATATAGGATATAAAATCATACAGGAATGATATTGTTGAATTTATTTTTAGAAATATAATTCTCAAGCTGTATAATATAATAATATATACAACATATATATATATAACTCTTTCTCCGAGTAAAAAGAAAAAAATAGAAAATAAAAGAAATAGAAATATTTCTTTACAATGACTTATCATTTCTTTATCTCCTCGAGATATGGTAGTTTGAAAGGACAACGGCTATTGTCGAGACACCAGATAGGATTCACGTAATGAAGATTAATCTTGGTTGGCCAGCCAAACTACCACCATCAGCAGTACTCCAACGGCACCCTGCTAGTATTCATAAATCAATCATGCACATCCGATTATCATTCAAATCGGACTCGATCCTCTCCAATGGGCACCTACACTCTATACGTATCCATACACACACATACATCCAGATACACATGTATACAAACATTAGATTGTATTAGTATTGGTATACTGTGTGTTGGTGCATAGTTCGTCGTGTAGTTGCGCAGAATCGACAAATCGACCACAATCGATTGGTCATGTGGGCCGACACTGATTATATCCAACTTCAATTCTTATTATATTATTATTATTATTATTCTTCTTCTTCCTTTCTTCTTTTCATTTTGTTTATATCATATAAGGGCTATCAATCTTGTTATTTGAAAGATATCTCTCGTATTCCGGATTGTTATTAGAAATTATTCCTTTCGTGTTAGATCATCATAGTATTTAACATACTAATTTAACACACTAATGTAATTATAATTTTTTACATATTATACATATTATAATTTAACACACTAATTTGTATTTTATATTTTTCTTTTTTTTTCTTTTTTCTTTCAGAGAATAATTTTCATATTTTTTATTATTATTATTCCACGTAATTATTATTAACCTAGCGCGTATTTTAATATTTGTTTTTTTTAATGTAAATTATATAATCGACACTGACGAAAGATATTATATAAATATTATGTCAACAAATTATTTACTCGCCTTCTCGTATTTGTTTTTTTTCTTTTTTCTTTTTTTTTTTCTTTTTTTTTTAAATCATCAACCAACCACGAACACTAATAATACTTTGCGTTTCGTTTTATTTTATACGAAAATAAAGAAATCGTCATAGATCATTTTTATTCTTATTCGTTGTTTGTATTTTTTTTTCTTCCGACTTACTTTGTCTTCTTAAAAAATAATAAATATACGTTTCTTTATCTTATATTATAATTAATTATTAATCTTTTTCTTTTTATATATTTACATTTTATTATTATTATTAAAATCATTAATTTGCACAATGATGCATGATATTTTATTGGTCAATAGTAATTCATTTCTCAATGCGATTGTCGCGGGAAGATTCAATGAATCCGCAGAATATCCTCCCTTTCTCTCTCTCTCTCTCTCTCTCTCTCTCTCTTTCGTTTCAACCCATTGACCGCAAACAGTGCGATCTATTTAATATGATAATCGACGATTTGTGTGTGCATACTTGCGATATCGTCCCAACCGAGGACGTGAAAACCGGTTCTTCATTGGTCCGATACAAACAGGAAATATATAGAGAAGATATGATTTATAAATGAACAGAAACAACTAAAAAAATAAAAATACGAAAGGATTTGTCAAAAGGGAATATTATCTTTTAAACGCGTTAAACACGACCCTCATCAATATTATCTTTCCAATTGACTCTACGAGGAGATTTAAAAAAATATAAATGAGAAAAAGAACAGAAAAAGAAAAGGAAAAATCATTAATTGTAAATGTTTCGACCTGTTTCTCGCACTTTTTGTCTCTCTCTCTCTCTTTCTCCCATGACAAAAAAGGCAAAAAGAAACGAAGAAAAAAAATAAATTACACTACGTTGTAATACGAGTAATGCGAATTTTTAATTATCCATGGTAAAAATATTATCTAAAATATAAAAATAAGGAAATAATAATACAAAATCATTATTTCGTATGATATATTATGATGTATTATATATTATATAATTATTATATTATTATGATGTTTTATATTATATATATAATATAAATTATGATATATTTTTGTAATAATATAAAAAACCCTGACAACAACTCTGACACGTAAAGGTTATGTATCGTTTTGCAAAATTTAATCAGTTGCATTGAAAATTAGTCTTTCTCTTTTGTTTTATTTTTTTTTTTCAACATAAATCAACGAACGATCGATTATACTTTCAATAATAATTTTTAGATCGATCAGAAGTCTACGAGTACAATTGTATTTCGTTAATTTTAATCCGATGGAGAATAATCCGAAATAGCTAAAAGGAAGTTGACGAAGTTATTTTCATCGTTGATTTACACAGATTCGCATAAGTAATATTAATTACGATTTGTTGTTAGAGAGATCGCAACAATCGTAATCGTAAGAAAACGACGATTGCCTTGGCATTTATCTCGAAATGGATACACGTGTCAAACAATGGGCAACGTTTAATGAGTCGCGGAGTAATAAGTATCGACTAGGAATTATCTTTCCCCGCCTCCCCCTGCCACCCCCTCGGCCACCACCTTCTCCTCTCCCCCGCCCCTCCCACAGACCATCTTACTCACTAACACATTCTCTTTTTCAAACTTAAAAGTCGTACGTGTGTTGTTAGTTGATTTCGTCATCTCTTTAAACAAATACACACACATATGCATAAATATATATGCTTTTAATATAGGGATGTGCATGTATTTGTATATATAAATGTGAGTAGAGTTAAGTCAAACGAGAAAAATTCTCTCGCGTGAAAATATTATACGACTGCAAAACCATTTGTCCTATTCTTTTCTCTCTCTCTCTCTCTCTCTCTTTCTCTCTAAGCATTCCAGGAGTGTAATTTTGAGATCAAAATTTACGCACGAGTACGTAATATGTTTTACACTTGACTACATATACATATATATATATTGGGCATTAGAATTTCGTTGGTTTTGCAAATATCTTGTCGCAATATTTTATTTCGTGTTTACTGCATTTTCTATCCTTTCTCTCTCTCTCTCTCTCTGCCTTTCTTTCTTTTTCGCAAATACTACAAATATTCCCTATTTACCTCTCCCTTTTCTTTTTTTTCATTCTTTTTGGTTATAATTTATTTCAACGTTATTGCAAGATTACAAGAAGAAGAAGAAAATAAGAAAATAAGAAAATAGGTGAAACTTGTGAGAGAAATAAAGGAGGAAAAATAAATAAAACTTTGGCGTTAGAAAAGAAAGAAGAAAAAGGAGGGGGTGGATCGAAGAGACGAGGAGGGTTGGATGGAGTGGGAGTTGGGGGTTAGGGGGGGTGATGAAACGGATTCTGAAAGAAAATGCGGTCACGGTGCTGCGAAACAATAGTTCGTTACAGACGGACAAACGGTCAGAAAAAGGAGGTGTAGTATTGAAGGGTGAAGGATGGGGGGGGGTGGGTGGTGTGCAAAAGTGGGTTTAAAAAGAACGGCATAGTCCTTTAACGACATGTGCAACATTAAAAGCGATTTTTCTTTTTTTTACTTTTTTTCTCTCTCTTTTTCTTTTTCTTTAATTTTTTTTCTCTTTTTTCTTTCTTTCTCTTTTTTTTTTTTTTTCTATCTTTTAACGGCGGCGTAAGGGCGTGGGTGTCGGAAGCCTCGAGAATTTATACTCTCTCGAAATGTCAAACGTTGAGAGAGAGAAAGAGAGAGGATAAAAACGTCATCATCGAATGCAATTCTAATTGTTTTCCCCCCACTCCTCTGTATTTTTTTTCTTTTTTTTTTCTTAATCTCGCTTTCTTACTCGTTTCTTTTACATTTTCTCGTATAAATATATAAGTAATATGTAGATAATAATATATGCTATATTCGTACTGCGAGATGATGATCAAAAATAATTGTTTTTATTTTTTTTTTTTTTTTTTTTTTTCATAAATTTTCTTTTATCTAACATTAGTCTAATTTAATTATTATCAACACATTTTGTATTTCAAGTTTTATATATAAATATATTAATTGTATGCACACAAATAATTGGGACAGTTGATAGAATTATCAAAAAGAAAATATAATTTATTGCGTGTGTGTATGTGTGTGTGGGTGGGTGGGATATCATATAAATTATAAAATTACATTAACATTATACAATTATTGGTACACTCATAGATAAAATTAGAAACGTATTAATCAGTTTATCTTTATAATAATAATAATAATAATAATAATAATAATAATAACGATGATTGCAATAACTATTCATCGTATTTAATTAAAAAAATGAATATTTCTTTGTTTCAGGTAAGATCTTATACGCTCGATTCTATGATTCATTGGCAGTTGTAGTACCTTTAGTGAGTAATAATTTATTATCCTATTCGATTAACATAAAAGCAAAAAGGGGTATATCTAATTTTTCTAATGAGAGATAGAATATAATAAAGAATGTAAGTAATCATTTAAATATTTATCTCGATCGTTGATCGTTTGATTAACAACTACTTCATAGAATCGTTTTCTATATTTCATCTGACGTTTTTAACCGGACGCAACACAACACAACACAACACATGCTAACAGCTGTTTTTGACAGCTGCGTACGTGCGTGCGTGCGTGCGTGCGTACATAAATACGTACGTGCCTAACCGACGTGTTATTATCTCAGCACACTACACATAAACTTCGTGCATTATGTAAATCGCGTTAAAAGTCACGACACCCATACGCGAATCCCCATACGATCGTGTCTTTTCATTTTTTTACGATATCCAACGAATAGGAAAAAAAAAAATTACCGATTGATATCTCAACACAAGATCGAATCGTATAATAAATATTTCTTTCGAGGGTGTGGGATGGGGGGGAAGGACGAGGTAGGAGAAAAATAAATATTTATTCGTAATTTTCGATACTTTAGAAAACGTTTTTTTTCGCGTCACGTATTTTACATTATCGATCGATTATTCTAATTCCTTATTATCGATATCTCGAACTGCGTTCAACTCGTTTGTTGGTTGATTTTGTTGTTCGATATTATCATAGTTATGCGAGTACCGAGTACCCATCGTGAAAATACGAAAGAAACTTTTTATTCGAACTATCGGGATTCGAGTTAAATTAAAAAAAAGAGAAGGGGGAAGAGAAAAAAATCTCACCCATCCCCTCCCTCCCTCCCTCCCTCCGTGCCGCCTCCTCCTCAATTTTTCCTTCTCTTGTCTTTTTTTTTCTTCTTTTTCGAATCTCACTTTTCCACTCGTCTTTTTATTTTTTCTCCTACATTTCATTTTTTGCGGTTTTGAAAGAAAACAACGCAAAAAACGAGAGGGAAAAAAGTAATAACTCGTGAACGAAAGAGCATACACACATACACACACACACATATGTACACGCATACATACGCGTTTATACGATCACATCTCGTTAGCATTTCATAATTAGCCTCGATTTTCCGCGAAGATAAACATTTTTCGTTAGATACGCCATTTCCCCGAGCCCGAACACCCCCACCATGCCCGTCCTACCACCGTTAATTGAATTTTCTACTTCGGAATATTATCGAAACTCGATTCCGAGCTCTTTCGAGTTTCTGAATCGTCGGAAAGAGGAAAAGAGAGACCACCGCCACGCCACCACCACCACCACCACCTCCACCACGATCACCCTGAAGCGCAATCCTTTCGATTCCAACGAATGAACGAGTTAGGGGCGTAATTTTTCACAAGAGCTTCGAGAACTTCTAAAGAGAAAGAAAGAGAGAAAGAAACAGAGAGAGAGAGAGAGAGAGAGAGAGAAATCCGACGACTCTAAATTAAGCATTCCGTTTCAATTATTTCGCGCGATTATTCAGACTGCAGTCGGGGAAAACGAACGTGCGACGGCCGTAAAGTTTTGTGCCTGAGGCGGCACACGAATTCGTGGTTGGATTGTAAGAGGGGTGACGAGGAGGGACGGGGGGGGGTACAGCAAGAGGGATAACAGCGGTGAAAGGGGTACTTTGGGGGTTGTAGGGTTGGTTTCGGAGAAGGGTGAGAAGCTGTAGAAACGATCTCTCTCTCTCTCTCTCTCTCTTTCTGTTTTTCTTTTTCCTACCCTCTCTGTTTTCTCTTTTCCGCTGGCGCCCCTGCCGAGCCCCTCCGACCCACCCCTCTTCCCACCCCCTCATCCAGTTTTCTCAGTTAACGAAGTCCTCGAAGTTTCCGCGAACGAAATTCCCGATGGCAAAGAGGAACAAGAATTTTCATCCAATGTGCAAATATGACAGGAGAGTGGGGAAGAGGAGGAGGAGGCTGCGGGGGAACAGTGGAGGGGTGGAGGGCCGATGCGTGGATCGAAAGGACTCGATGTTTCGAGTCGATTTCAATAGAATTTTTTACTTTGCAAATCCTTTTGATCGATTTCATCAATGGTGAAATATTTCTACAATTTGTTGTCGTTAAAAAAAAAAGGCAATGCTTTTTCTTCCTTACTCGTCGGAAATTATAAATTTACTGTCTGTCTGTCTGTCTGTCTCTCTCTCTCCTTCTCTTTCATTTATGTTTTTTTTTTATTTATTTTTACACTCAATCAAGTTCCCGTCGCTATTGTTTACGCAATAATTTGTGTTTCTATAATTATTTCTTTTCATTTCAATTAAACTTAAATGTACAATTACTGCAAAGTGCATCTTTCTAATGTTTTTTAGAACTCCCCTATTACACCCCCCTCCCCCTATCCATTACCTTTCGTAATTCGTTCTGAAAGTTGCTGCTATAAGAAAGTGATTAGATATATCCGATACCTTTTATTTATATTGAATTTTTTGTTTGTACGGTTGCTTTTTCTTATCCCCCCCTTCTCTCTTTTCTTTTTAGTTAGGTTTGTTAATTAATCTTCTTCATTAGTATGGATACCTTTTCTTTCTTTTTCGATACGACCCTTCCTTCCTTCCTTCCTTCCTTCCATCTTTTCACGTCTTTAATGTCAGTTTCAAACGCAAAACAGATCCAAATTGGAAGCTTGCCCAAAAGCTGTCCCTACCAAGGGACACTTTCTATCTCTCTCTCTTTTCCTCTCCTTCCCTTCCCTTCCTCTCTTTTTTCCTCTCTAACACGCTGCGTCATAGGTTCAAGCTTTGCCATGATTTTCTGCTTCGTTTAGCATCTCTTCCAAAGTACTTTGAGCTCAACGTTAACACACGCTTTACGAGGAAATGGTGATGGTAGTAGTGGTGGTGATGGTGGTGATGGTGGTGTATGGTGATGCTACTGCTGCTTCTATTCCTTACTCTTACCGAGTGCAATGTCCCTTTTCGTTGACAAATAATAAAAGATCTAGATTAATTAATATCTTATCTTATCTTATCTTATATTATCATTTTTTCTTTTTTTTTTTTAATTCCTCTACAATCAAATATTAAATTAAAATGCGTAATACGCCGATTTCCATTGTTTGTCTCTTACGCTGAAATTATTATTGACGTTTAAATGAATTTCTACTAGATTCCAGTGATTTCCAATGATTTTGAATTTTGCACGTAACGTTATTTATGTTTTGTCAGAAATTGGGACAAATAATAAGAAAAGAAAAAAAACAAAAAAAAAGAAAACAAGAAGAAAATAAACAAGCGACAAGTAGAATGTTATCGAGGTTTAAAACGTGCTTCTTATATATTGCAAAAAAAAAAGAAAAAATCTCGCAATAATGCAACGTTCGAGATGCGTTCATAATCTCACGTGTATTTCTTTTTTTTTTATTTAATTTTTCTAAATTAATCCTCGTCGCATTACTATTATTCCTCTTTACGTTTATGATTATTCACACATATTATAACTATTTACGCTTACCGTTTATTATTCATCATTATTTTTATTCTTCTTTTTTCTTTTTTTTTTCGATTAATCAGAAACTAAATAAAACAAACTATCATTATCGTATTATAATATTACTTAAGATAATTATTTTATCCGAAATAAAACAAACTAATCGTCATATGTGTTATCTTTTATTATGGTCATACAATAATTTCACCTAATAATAATAATCGCAATCGTTCAATCGCGTTCCTAGTAATTAGACCACCCTCGTTTATTATTTTTCTATCTCTTTCTCTCTGATTCACCATACTATTCTCTATATAACCATAGGAAAGAGAACGATGACGTACTATAGTAATATACCGCAGCCATGATTGTCGACGTTCGAGCTTACGGGGCGGTCAGGAGTCAGGGGTCAGGGGCAGGAGGGTGGGGAGGGGGACAGGGAGTTTGGCCAGCCCTACTGCCATTTCGCGATATTGTCCCAGAATAGATAAAGCTTTCGTCGGCTTTACCACCGTCAACGTTTCCCATTGGATACCACTACGTTATATGGTATCCTCTCTCTTTCTCTCTCTCTCTTTCTCACACATCACGCACATACCACACACATACGCATATTATTTCCCTTTCTCTCTCGATCTCCCAGTAGATGATGGTGTAAATTCAGCAGCTTCCGTTTAGTTTCCTATACCTGGTTCTACCTCCCCCCCTCCCCCCTCCCTCCCCCCTCTTCTTCTCTTTCCCTTCTATCTGTTCTCTTCTCTTTTCCCGTCGCGTTTCACTACCTCGAAGATACTTAATCTCGGTGATGGAATATTTATAAAGCGAATATTTCTTGCGTCGTCTAGACTAACACATTTATATATATATATATGTGTGTGTGTGTGTGTGTACAGTGAAAGATTGAAATTGGAGAATGTCAAGATTCACGTGGTCGCTTGGTGTATGACCAAAATATTAATGTATGAGAATAAACCTAAATATATTTGGTATTTCACCGACGTATTTGGTATCTACTCTGACATTTCGCTATGTGAATTTTTTGATCAGATCGCTCGTATATCAACGATATATAAGCAAACTTGATGGATTCCAATCTAAAAGTTTATGCGAATTTTCTTCATCGGGAAATATTTGTTTGTTTGTCTCTGTTTATTTTTCTTTTTTTATCTGTAATTTTCTTTGCATTTAATTCAAGTTGGACACATTCGACGGATAAGTTTAGCAATGAGTTAGATAGTTATTATATTGCTTAGATGTTCTTTACACAACATTTTTGAGATAATCTTTTTAGGTAAGAAAGAATTGTGTTAGGTTATGTTGTAAGAAGATCTTTTAGGGGTGTGTTTTCTTGTTCAATTTCTTGCCTTACAACAACGAGTTAGACTAATGGGTAAGAAAATTGGGACCGAAAACAATAACCACGAGCATGACTCGTGGTTCAGTTGTTTTAGATATTTTCTTGCTTTGGTTACGTGTAATTATTATTATTATTATTATTATTACTATTATTATTAAAAGTTAGCAGGTAAAACAAGGAATTAATCTTTTAGGTATATTTTCAAAGTATAGTTTCCGTAATATTGGAAAATAATCGATATATTGTTTTAATAATTGTTTTTTCTTTTTTTCATTAAATGAAATATCCGTCAGATATTTAAGATAATATTTTCTTTATTCGTGTCATCAAATTTTTCTTATATTCCTTTTGTTACGTATCATTCTTATCGTTCGATCGTGTATGTTTCAAATTCCTGAGAGTGGGGGAAAGGGTGGAGGGGGAGTATATCTAATAATTCGTAATGTTTGAAAGAAAATGATTTATAAAAAGAAAAAAAATTATTGGAACTGAGAAAAATAAAAAATAAAGGGATAAGGGGTAGGAAAATGTGTGTGAAAATTGGAAATTGTTTTTCTTTTTTTTATTATCAATCGTTTAATAGGTTGAAATCTTTCGACGTACGGGAGATCGGGAGAATTCGTTTGAAAGACTCTCATCCCCCTTTTTTATCTCTTCGAAAAGCAAGAAAAATAAAAGAGTGAAAGAGAGAGAGAGAGAGAGACAAAAAGAAAAGTAAAAAGAAGGGTCGGGGCGAAGGGAGAACCCACAACCCTTGTCGATATGGCTACGCCTAATTGCGAACTGGGAATATTCTTTCTTTTTCGTGGCTCGTTATCCATAGAATAATTATTGTTGTTTGAATAAAAATAAAAAAAGAAAAAGGAAAAGAAAAAGAAAAGAAAAGAAAAAAGAAAGTGCAAGAGTAAGGGACGATGGTTTTGGTGGATGGATGGATGGGTGGGTGGTTGGCTGGTTGGTTAGTTAGTTGTTTGGGTGGGTCCTTACCCCCTTGTACGATTTCACGAAAGGTTTTTTATGAATGCCCAGAGAGTACCGAGAGTATCGGCATGATAACCAGCACCACAGTGCGTTGTATTGATCCTTGCGGGGGTGTATGGAATATGAAAAGAGAGTTGAACGGGAGAGACAGAAAGAGAGAGAAAGAGAGAGAGGGGGTTGGGGGAGGGAATAAAGTTGAAACACGAAAGAGGGAGAAATTCGTTGCTGGAACATCATCCCTCCGTGACTGGCATATACCCCAAAACCAAACTCCGAATTCAACCCCAATCTCATCTTTCTCTCTCTCTCTCTTTCTGTGTGTGTTTTTTTTATTTCGTTCAATAATAAAAAATATTAAAACAAAGAAAAAAAGGTAATACATTGGAAAAATCGTATAGAATATAATAAATTTTTGGATATCTTTTCAACGTTAATCACAATGCGCCAAATTTTTATATATATTTTATTTAACTGATTAAAAATGATTTTTAAACCCAAATAATATTAATGATAATTGCGATAAAAAACAATCGAGTACAATAATTTGTTGTATCATTATACATTATTAATATACTCATATATATATTATTACATTAACGTCATGCATTTTTCCATAATATTATGCAAACGAAGAACATTCGAAGTTAGAATAATCGATTACTATCTTTCTCTCTCTCTCTCTCTCTCTATCTCTCTCTATCTATCTATCTATCTATTTATCTATCTACTCATCTCATACAATCTATCTATCTATCCTCCTACTTCCTGTTCTATAGGAATAACGCTTGCAGAAAATACAGGGTGAAAACCACCCTCCTTTTATCCGTCGTTAGCATCACCACAACCATATCACCACAAACTACCATCACATGGATCGAACCATTATGCTACGTTCGTGTCAACGAACTCTCCCTTCTCTCTTCACCCTCTTCTCTTCATTCCCTATATCCTCTTCCTCTTAACTCTCATACTCTCTCACTCTCTCACAGGAACGGTTGCCATTGCGATAATCCGCCGTTGATTTCCTCCATACCCCCACCCCTCACACACACATCCACGTATTATCAGACATATATATGTATATGTAGTTGTGTAAATGTCCAAACGGTTAGAATCGAGAGCGTATCGACGAGGCTCTGGGATTTTGCTTTCACGCTACTAATTAATCCTATTTTCGTGTTTGCTGCTACTCGAGGCTTCAACTGAATTTCAACTTCAAAATGTGTCTGTCTCTTTCTCTCTCTCTCTCTTTTTTTTCTTTCTTTTTTTGCTTGATTTATATCATCTCATTTGAGTTAATTTTTTTTTTAATGATATTACTCTCTTTCTTTCTTTATCTTACATGCAACGACACATTTTACGAGAAATGAGTTTTGCAATGGTAATATATACACATAGACATATATATACGTAGATATTGAAATTTTATTAAAAATTCTACTATCTAAATTTTATATTAACATACTAATAGTCGTATTATATATATATATATATGTTTATTTCATTGATAACATTTTGATATTTAATATATATACATATATATATACACACACATACATACTTGACATAAAAATATGTATGTACATACTTAAAATATTACAATTTTATTCTTTAAATTTTATATTAATATTTTATATTACATAATTTTGATATTTAATATATATATTTTGATATTTAATATGTATATATATATATACACACACACACACACATATACATACTTGACATAAAAATATGTATGTACATACTTAAAATATTACAATTTTATTTTTTAAATTTTATATTAATATTTTATATTACATAATTTTGATATTTAATATATACATATATACACACATATACATACTTGACATAAAAATATGTATGTACATACTTAAAATATTACAATTTCATTCTTTAAATTTTATATTAATATTTTATATTACATATATATATATACACATATGCTTGTTTCATTGATAAAAATTTGATATTTAATATACATACTTGAAATATTAAAATTCAATTCTCCATACGGAGATCATTTTAAAAATCAATTCAATAACGATTAATTTATTCTAATAATGCGAATAACATTGACCGACATACGTTCTTAATAAATATATATATATAAACATTCTGACCTTTCTAAGAAAATTTTCTTATTGTTGATTCTTCGTAGAAGATGACGTATGTGAAAAAAGAGACAGATTGTTTACAAAATGATTTAGTAACGTTCGAACCGTGATCGAGACAACAGTCTTCGTTATTTGATAATTATGCAGATAATATTATGAAGTTTTCATGTTAATCTTATAATAAGAGAGCATATGTTTATTCTAATTAAATATACTACACGTATACATATTTATCTCATTAATAATATAGCTTATATGCGTATATGCATGATAAATATACATCGAATTTTATAATTTAGTAAATTACCATAAATTTATCTAATTATATGTTTTATATATACATGTATTATTATTATATATAAAATATATATTATATTATATATAAAAATATTATATATATATTATATTACATATATATACATATATTATTCTCAAATTAATTCACGAAAAACTTAAAAGTTTTATACGAAATAACACGTGATTATATATGAATTTTAAAAGAGAATAATTAAATTAAGAGAGAGATTGAAATTAGATTTGTCTTCTATTTATTTCTATAACAATGTACGTAATTATACATTATTTTGTTCATCTCTTTTCAATATATTAAAAACCAATATTTTGTTAATAATATTTTTCTATCGTATCTAATCTAAAGATCACAAATTTCAATTTCAAACTTTAGCACAACTCGTCTCTCATCAATTTTTATATTACACAATTGATATACATAATTCTACCCTTTTTTTTTATTCATACTTTAACATATCAATATAATAATTTCATTGTTCATTCGATTATTTATTCAATTAACGAGTATCACGTTTTAACGGTAACATCTATAACGAAAGAAAAAAAAAGGAAAATATAAAACATTAACTAAACGAGTATCGTATAAAAATCATCCCCTATGGGAAAAAAAGGGGTAAAAAGACAGAGAAAAAAGAGAGGAAAAGAGAGAGAGAGAGAGAGAAAGATGTAGTAAGAGAGGATGGTCCTTTTTAAAAGGTAATGTGGGATGTACTAGAAAGTTATCTCTGAAAGAAGTATATATATATATTATATTGCATATCCCTCCTGTTGCACCGGTGGTTTTGTTCAGGTACCTACTACATAAGTATGCGTGCACCACCAACCAGGTACTCGCTCATTTTTTTTCTTTTTCTCTCACTCTCTCTCTCTCTCTCTCTTTTCTCTTTTTTCCTAATACTCACGACTTCCGATACACCACGAGTAGCAAGGGGTGTGCACGCACCCGTTCAACTATACGTATACGCATGACACATACATCCATATACTTAACTTATGTGTTAGTAACAACGCGTATGTGTACTATAAATGTATATACACACGATCAAGCACGAAACTACTTTTAGGGCACGTTCTTTTTTTTTTTATTTTTTCCTCTCTCTTTCTCTCTCTCTCTTTAGTTACCTCTTACGAGAGAGAGAGAGAGAGAAAGAGAAGAGTGCGTTCGTTACAGGTTTTTAAAGCTCGTTTAACCGAAGTTCTCCTTTCGTCGCTTTATTGTGCGATGGCATGGAACGCTCATTCGAATCCATTGATGTTACTACCTTTAGCTATCTACCTACCCTATCCTACCCTATCCTACCCCCTTGGAACCCACCCCCATCTTCTATTCCACCTCTTCTATTGAAACGAGAGTCAGAGAATATCGAGATCGAGAGCGTACTTGCTTTTCTCTGTCGGCGTCATGGAGATCTCTCCCTAGAAAAAAAAAAGTAGGAGGGGTGGATAGGGAAAGGGATGAGAGAGAGAGAGAGAGAGGGATGAATAGAGTAACGCGTTCGGTATCCGTGTAAAAGAAAATTCTTTGCCGAGTGCTTTTTTTGATGTTCGAGTTTCATCGCGTTAAGTAACTCTAGTAGATTGTGGTCTCTCTGTGAATTGAACTCGTTCTCTTTATACCTATTTCTATCTTTTTCTTTCTTTCTTTCTTTTTTTTTTTTCTCTTTTTTATTCTCTATTTTTTTTTTCTTTCTTTCTTTCTTTCTTTCTCCTGCACGGTTTTTGTATCAATTTTTTTTTCGTACACTTGTAATTCGTAAGATTTTATAATTATATTAAAAATATAGAAGTAATTTGTAACATTTGGTTTTGTAATTTTTTTTCGACGTGATTATATTTAATTTTAATTAGAAATTTTTTAATTGAAATTTCTTTCAGTAAATGTTTATCATTCTTTATATTAAAAGTAGAAGTAATTTTGTAAAATTTGGTTTTGTAATATTTTTCGTGACATGATTATATTTAATTTTAATTAGAAATTTTTTATTGAAATTTCTTTCAGTAAAGGTTTATCATTCTTTATATTAAAAAATAGAAGTAATTCTATTAAAATTTGGTTTTGTAATATTTTAACGATTGTATTTACTTTCTATTTATAAATTTTTTATTGAAACTTTTTTTTTCACCAAACGCTTATCATTCTTTACATTAAAAAAATAGATATAATTTATAAAATTAGATTCGTAATACTTTTGACTAATATAACATATTTACTTCTAATTAAAATATTTCTTTTTAAAATATTTTAAAATATATTTTTTTATATATTTTTAAAATATATTATTATTATTATATAATTATTCTTTTTAAAATATATTCTATATTAAAATATTGTTTATCTTTTTAATAAATATTATTATCATAGTCATTGTCTATCGTATGACTAATGATGATGATGATGATGATGATGATCGTTGAAGTTAAATATCTTTATCACTTCAAACTCTGAAGACTCTCATTAAGTTCGTGTAATTAGTCGTGTCGTAGGAGTTGATATTAGTGTAACGTTTGTATATATATGTATGTATGTGTCTATTCACGAGTATTGTTCCTTCAACACACACACAAACACACAAACATGCGTACACGCATGGACACAGTTGACACAACGACGAAAAGGGATATTACTCAGTGGAGCTTTCAATTATCATTACGAATTGGTCATTGTTGTTTGTTAATACAGAATGACAGGTGTATCTCGAAGTTAAACTCGTTAGAAAAAGGAAGATACGATTTATCGATTAGGAACTATATCCATTCTATCTGTCTACCATTAAAACACGCCTATAATGTCATTTTCATTTTCGCTAATTAATCGAGAGATTCGTTTTGAAAGAATTAGGAAATAATACCAGGAACATATGCTCGAATTAAATGTTTTGTCTGATAAAATTGAACCGGGGAAATAAATAAAGAAATAAATAAAGGATAAAAGAGAAAGAGAGAGAGAGAGAGAGGGAGAAACAAGCAGCTCGTTGTTTGGACCATCGTATTTCTTATCTTGCAAGCAGGCAATATTTTACGACTTGTCTGATGACACGACATTGTTCTCCGTCCCTTCCATTACCGAACCCCAAAGCAGAATTTTTTTTTCTCTTTTTTTTTCTCTCTCTCTCTCTCTCTTTTTCTCTTCGAGACCACGTTTTATGCCACGAGAGAAAGCGAATGTTCCCTCTCTCTTTCTCTTTTGTACTAAAAATGGTACGTCGACGATTCATAGAGGAGGCTCGAACACTATACATATGAATGTGTGTATACTATATGTATGTTCATAGAAAAGAAGAGAAAAAGAGAGAGAGAGAGAGAGAGAGAAGTACCATGGGAGCCATAACGAAACGATCTACACGCACATATACATATACACACGTACCATTTATACTCGAATATATATTCGAGCTCAATTATTAATTTCTTCTATGTGTGTTTTAAGTGACATTGTAGGAAAGAAGATGGATGATGATCGTCTTTATTTAATTTATTATATGAACATTTTCAATGGAAATAGACAATTGGCTTATATTTCTAACGTAACGATCTTGGAATTTTAATAGAAATATATTAAATAATAGAAACGAAATATAATATATTCATACAGATACATACGTTCGCAAGTATGTATGTGTCCGGTAATTATGATAATGGATTAACTAGAAAGAAAATTTGGAAAAAAAAAAATTTATTTAATTATACTTAAAATGTTTTACTATTATATAGAATGTAAAATAAATTTTTGCAAATTTTGGTATGTCTATTTAATACATAGTATCACGATTACCGTCACGTAATACTTTTTAACGAATTAATGGAAAAATTTGTGTTAAATCGTATCATTCTTTCGATCAATTTAAATATTATGAAATAGAAAAGGATAAGAGATTAAAAATAATAAACAAATTAGGATTATGAAAATATTTGAGTATCCGAAAATTTGACCGATTCTAATGTAAAGGAAAGATAGTATAAAAAAAAGTTATTTAGTTTATATATGTATTATCCTTTGTAAATAAGTTTCCATAGGCAAGATCAACCACAAGGAGTTGATAATAAACGCCGAGAGTATAGTTCTCGTTGAGAGGGAGAGGTTATATGAATGACGCATGCTTCTAATCGACCTTATTATTCGTTGAGCAACGAACGATTGCGTACGTACCGTTTGAAAGCGATCCACGACGGATTCTCATAAACGACGACGTTGATCTAACCGATTTCATATATTTTCATCTCCTTCTAACAAGCTTGGAAAATCCATCAAAGCGTTAGTAATCAAATATTTGTTTTTATCTATTGAATCATTTCCATCCACACACACCCACGCATCAAGCAAATATTCGAACTTATCTACGAACAAACGTGTTCATTAATTTTACGTATAAATTTATCCAAATGCGTTTAGTATTTATCATATTTTATTATTTTTTTCAACAAATTTTCAGTTTCATTCACATAAATTTGTGTATTATTTTAATTTCATTGCATTTATATATATAAATATATAATAATATATATAAATATATATAAATTTATTATATTTTATTATATTAATATTATATTTATTATATTTAATTTTATATTAATATTATATTTATTATATTAATTTAAATTTATTATATATATATATAGGGGTAGGAAAAAATATTGTAGGTGGGAAGGAAAAATACAAATTTGTACAATAGATAATTTTCCAAAAATTCATTACTAATATTTTTTGTCAAGATTATTTTTAGTTTTTCATATGCATACAAATGTATATGATTTATACATGATTGCTATATATAAGATATATATAAGAAATATGATAATTAATTATTAATATCATTTCAAATCTTTAGATTAGCAATAATACGAATACCAGAATACGTGAATAAATTTTATATATATTAAATTGTGCGTTCGTATATTTAAGGTTCGTTAATTTTCACATATTTTTGATACATTATTAATATACATTTTTAATAATGATTCTTACCGGATTTGTAACCCGTTTTATTTATTTCACGGCGAAAGATTTTTCTCATTTCTTTCTTTCCATCTTTCTCCTTTTCTTTTACAATACTTTCTTCCTTTCCTTGGGAAGCCCAGGGTGAATAAGCGAAGGAATATTTTCCTAACTCGTTCTCTCGGTATTGCAACGAACGAGGTATTCAAATATTTAAACACGAAAATATACGTGGAAGGCACGTGCATGAATTATGCATAAGAAACGTCCATTCCTCCTCATCTCTTTCCCTCTCTTTCTCTTTCTCTTTCTCTTTTTCATAAACCATGCACCTTACTTTTAACGTTGTGTCCTTCCTACACGAACTTCACTAACATTTTATTATACTTTCCTCTTTTTATTATTATTCTTTATGTTTACCATTTAAATTTTTCTGTTTTCTTTTTTTTTCTTTTTTTTTTTTTTTCTAATAAAATTGACCTCCGAATTTTCCACAAACGTGTTACACGTCGTTCAAATACTTTACGCGCCAATTGATAATCAATTTATTTATACTTAAAATTAAATTAAGAAAAATAATAAGAAAATGAATAGAATATAAAATAAAGAAAGAAAAGAAAAGAAAATATAATATATTATTCAGCATAGAAAGTTAACGATAAACGGTACAAGAAAGATAAGGAATCATGCTTACTAATTGCCGTATCATAATAACGAGCAATATAACATTCTCACTCCAGTTCGTAGAACTTATGCGTGAACACGAACATGCATGCAATAATAAATATACACACATACATAAATAAATAAATAAATAAAATCTATTTCATCTACCTTACATATTATTTTATTTTTTTCTTATTTTTTTACCATCAATCAACGAATTATATTTCTTACTCATACTCATCAGGAAAAAAAGTAACATAAACTATATTTCCTTTCATTTTAATTGATTCCAATTAATTAACATTAAACCGATAATAATAATCATTAAAAACAAAACACATTTCTAGGATTCGGTCTAATAATTTCAACATTATTTTACGAATTTGTTACAATATATAAGACAACTCATATTTTCCTTCTCTCTCTCTCTCCCTTTCTTTCTTTCTTAAAATCATGAAAAGATACACACAGACGCAAACACATATTACTTACTAATGTACGTATGCATGCATAAGTGAATCTGTGATGCATCGAGCGTAGTTCCTAAGAATAATGTCTATGCGGACATCTAATGCGTGTAATGATAGCTGTGTTAGCCTTGGTGATGTAACTTTCACAAGGTTTCCCGCATACGGTCTCGCGTGATCCCATCGGCTTTGATAATCACCGATATATATCAAGATCGAGTCTTCTCGGTTAGTTGTGTCGAGTTTTCGATCGATTACTATACTCGTACTATTTAAATACACACACACACACAGACACACACAGACAAATAAATACATATATACTTATTACACATATACTTAAATACAATATTATCGTATGTTTCGAAATTTTTGTTTCTTTTATCGTTTTTAATCACATCGTTAAATACAATCATATATCTCTCATAATGTATTCGTTAAATTGATTTTATTTTTAATATCTATAATGAGGAAAGAAGGGGGGAAGGGGGTGGGAGAGAGAGGGATGTAGAACGTAAATTACATGAAACATATATATACATGTGTATGTGTGTCCTGCTGCTTGCCTGGGTGTGTATGCGTGTGTGTGGGAGTGAAAGCTCGTGCGTTTGTATAATTTGTAATTCTCGAAGAATAAAAGATGGAGTAAGTATTAGAAGGTATTAGAAAGTTGTGCGTTATAACGGTTTGGATGATTTATGGGGAAGAAAAAAAAAGAATAAAATAAAATAGGTGCGTGCGTGGATTGGTAACGTTGGTTGACAGATCATTTCTTTTTCTTTTTCCTTTCGTACGAATTCTTCTGCTTTTTTCTTTTTTGTTTGTTCCTTTTTCTTATCTATGTTTGATCATCCTTGGGAACGAGGAGGCGAGACAGAGATAAATTTTTCTTTACGTTACTTTGCGGTATTATATTGGGGATCGTCCTCTTCTCGTTCATTGTGTGTGCCCAATTTCCTAAAGAAGTAGGAAAGCCGCAAAAGTAGTTTGTAAGATCATCGTTGTTTGTAGGACTTTTCTTCAAGAATGATCTAACGGCAAATGCCAAGGTTTATTTAGAAGACGGATCGTAACGATTCCACCACTTGAAACGTTTAATGTGTCCGGTTACACAACCGTTTGTGATAATACGCATATATATAGCTTTGTGCAAGATGAATTAACATGAGAAAATAGATTTTATCGTGTGTTTATTTAGATAATATATTATTATTTTATTCGTTTGCAATTTGTACTCGTTCGTTTTTATTTTTCGGCTAAAACATTAATAAATTTAACATTAAACATTTATTTATACGTTTACGTATAAATAAATAAAATTATACGTATTATATTATATTAATACAAAATGTGAAAATTAGAAAACATGTATGTATAGAGGCTAATTGATTAATAAAATTCATGGAAGTTTATATATATATAATAAATATATTTATTTTAATTAAATTATATTTTTTTATTATTTATTTTTTTTATTATATAATATTAATACAAAACATATTATGTGAAGATTAGAAAAAAAAATATATACATATAAGTTTCTATATGATAAATATATTTATTTGAATTAAATTATTTTTGTTTTATTGTACTGAAATGCAAAATATGAAGATCAGAAAAAAAAAATATATATATATGATAATTAATTCATCGTTGAGAAAAAAATCCTTGGTGAAATTCGGTCTAGATCGTAAAAAATGATGACATACTTTCGAAGAAGAAAAAAAAATAGAAAAAAAAGAAAAAATATCTGAAACGTTTGCAAAATACGTCGTCGGGACAACTTCTGACCGAAATACTTGAGAAAAAAAAATGACTGCAAAATATCCTCGACGAACGTTAATTGCATACTAGTTTAATTGAATTATACTCGTGATATTAAGATAACGCGTTAGATCGATGGAGAAAAACTTGTTTGCCGCTTGCCAATAAAATCTTTTTCTCCTATTTCTATTCTATTAACTGTTCACACAGATTTGTTAATACGAAACATTAATAATAGCTATTATTATTGTATAATTAGATAATTATATCCAAAACCAATTGAATTATCAAAATTACATATGCGTTGTCAAATTTTTATTTATATGAATATTATTAATTATACCATTTATAATAATTATCCAATACTCATTATAATTGCTCGAAAAAAATACTCACATACGCATATACGTACACACGGATAAAAAAGTTAAGAAGAAATAGTTATAAAAAGAATATTTTATCACATTAAAAATAATAGTTAGAAAACTAAAGAAAAAAAAGAAGGGTTGAAGTGGACCGTAAAAAAGATTATGCTAAAAAATTCGACTCGGATTGATCTGGAAATTAGGGACTTCTAGGATTAATGGGAAGGGATAGAAAAAAAAGGAGATGGGAGGGGGGAGACTTACAGATGGACGGTTGTACTTTGGTCAAAATTCGACATAGAAATAAAGGAAAAAAAAAAGATAGAGAAAGAGAAGATAGAGAAAGAGAGAGAGAGAGAAAGAGAGAGAGAGATAGTTAGATATACATATCCTTTGTCGGAAGATGGACAATGGAAAAGGGCCACCCCTTGTCTGACCCTTTCCACACATTCATATAGCGTGTCTGCTTCATGGTCAAGCTGTCCCTTTAATCATATCCCTTCCCACCCCTCCCGACCCCCCAACCTTCTTTCTTTCTCTCTTTCCTTCCTTCTTTTTTTTTTATTTCTCTCACGCGTCTCCCTTCAAGTTTAGATCGTCCTTCGGTTCGACAACGAAACCCTTTAAGGGAAATTCCCTTAAAGGTTCTCTCACCTTGTAAGCCTTACGTAAGCCTTCTTACAAATATCTTCTTGCTTTCTCGTTTGACCTGAACTTGTATATTTATTTATGCGTGTATGTGTACATGTGTGTGTTTTATTTTACTTTTGAACAAAAATTTGCAATATTTTACCTTTTTCGTCTATTTGTTTTTTTTTTTTTAGAAGATCTTTACGCAATTAGCAGAGAATTTTATCGGAATAAAATAAAATAATAAATATAATAAATAAAATAATATATTATATAATATTAATAAATAAATATAATATAATATTAATAAATAAATAATATAATAAAATAATATATTTCAGTTTGCTTAATTGAATTATTTATCATTTGTTCGATTTATTTAAATATTAATCATTCTTAGGGTAAAGATCGTAAGGATTAATTGGCAGGATAACACGTGTATTCGTTTATATTTAATTTAATTTCATACGATTAGATTTAATTTAATCGAATATAATTTAATTAGAAATATGATGTGTTCTCGAAGATAATGAAGTCTGCCATTTTGTCTGCAGAAACTGTAGTTGAGAGTTTAATTAATCTTTGTCAGGTATCATCCTCTTGTATCTGTGTATAATCTCCATTTATGTGAAATACATAAATATATATGTGTGTGTATGTGTAGATGTATATATATTGATGTTGATATATATATATATATATAGGGTTGAAAATGAAGGAGAAGGGTGTGATCCTGTAGCAGACGTTATTAAACTCGAAGCTGAGCAATACTCAGAATGCTTACGGAATAATAAGGACGATAATGACGACACTGTCATCGGAAGCGTTATAATCGACTATTCTTCCTCATTGGATACTAAACTATCTACGTTTAGTGGTACAATCCTAATTAAAATCCTTTATCAACATGCCTAATTATTTAAACGTATATCGAACTAAGAGTGCGAGAAAAAAAGAAACGGTATTTTTTTCATCGTATTATATTTCAATGAGAAACTGATCAATTACAATTTGTTTTCCATTTTTTTTTCTATTTGGGTTCATATTTTTCCAACGATTCTTTTCTTTTTTTTTGAAAACCAATCCTGTACTGGATATTATTTCATTTATTATCTTTTTGGAATATAGATAGAATTTATTTTTGTTTTTTTTTTCTTTAAATATTATACGACGACAAGTTTTGATGCGCGATCTGAATGAAAAGGAAATTTGATGGAGAGAAATTTGTTGCTTTTTACGTTCATAATTTTTCCCACTTATCTATTAATTTATTATTTTAATTATTATATATTTATTAGATATATTAATATGTTGTCATTGAACAATCGTAAATCCAATAAAAATCAATAGGAATTAATTTGAAATATAAAATAAAAGTATAAAATATCAATAAATTATTATAAAAATGAATAAAAGTTGATTATTTTCTTTTTTTTTTAGTTTCGCAAACGAGTCACGAGTATATAATATATCGTAAAAGGAAATATATATTTTTTTCTTTTTTTATCTTCGATATAATAAAGTTTTGTTTGGAGAAAGGTATAATTTTCGTTTCCGTCGGATACCCACGTGGCTGTCTTTTGATAGGACTCGATCATAATTTTCTTAGAAACGATTTCTTTACAAAGCAAAGAGTGAAAAGCAAAGAGAACTGGGGAAAAGTGTTTCCTGCACCTACGCGTAATCCAAGGCCCAACTTCGCAATTTCTACGGTGTCCTAGTTTCCTTAAGGCGTCGTTATAATACCACACGCGATATCACGATTGCTATGCCGATCAAGAAGAAGACGATGAACGATGATTCTCCATGAAAGCTTTTACTGGTTAATTCTCATCAGCCTCATTTTGCAAATTCCACAAATACCGTTCTCTTTCAATAAACATCCTGACATACAATCTTTATCCTGATCTAAAATTTATCTTCTTACAATATGCATGGTGTTCTACAATTGAGATATAACAAATAAAATATCAATGACATTCTTAATCATACAAAAATGTTCGAAGATTATAAAATTCAAATAAAAGATATAATAAAATCAATAGTTGCATATAAATTCATCCTGCAATATATATAGATATATAAATGCATACATACATGATATTCTTTATTAACAAAAGAAACAACACAACACATATAGATAGATTCGTGGATTATGAAGAAAAGGATAGAAGAAAATCAACAGTTAAACAATTTATTTGAAATATAATAAATAAAATATCAAAGATATTTTTAATCATACAAAAGTGTTCGAAGATTATAAAATTTAAATAAAGGGTATAATAGAATGAACAGTTGCATATCAACACATCCTGCAATATATGTATATATAAATAAATGCATAAATACATGGTATTCTTTATTAACAAAAGAAACAACACAACACATATAGATAGAACCAACAAGAAAAAAAACAATTTATTTGAAATATAATAAATAAAATATCAAAGATATTTTTAATCATACAAAAGTGTTCGAAGATTATAAAATTTAAATAAAGGGTATAATAAAATCACAGTTGCATATCAACACATCCTGCAATATATGTATATATAAATAAATGCATAAATACATGGTATTCTTTATTAACAAAAGAAACAACACATATAGATAGAACCAACAAGAAATAAACAATTTATTTGAAATATAATAAATAAAATATCAAAGATATTTTTAATCATACAAAAGTGTTCGAAGATTATAAAATTTAAATAAAGGGTATAATAAAATGAACAGTTGCATATCAACACATCCTGCAATATATACATGGTATTCTTTATTAACAAAAGAAACAACACATATAGATAGAACCAACAAGAAAAAAACAATTTATTTGAAATATAATAAATAAAATATCAAAGATATTTTTAATCATACAAAAGTATTCGAAGATTATAAAATTTAAATAAAGGGTATAATAAAATGAACAGTTGCATATCAACACATCCTGCAATATATGTATATATAAATAAATGCATACATACATGGTATTCTTTATTAACAAAAGAAACAACACAACACATATAGATAGATTCGTGGATCATGAAGAAAAGGATAGAAGGAAAGATATTTTTAATCATACAAAAGTGTTCGAAGATTATAAAATTTAAATAAAGGGTATAATAAAATGAACAGTTGCATATAAACTCATCCTGCAATATATATATATATATATATGGTATTCTTTATTAACAAAAGAAACAACGCGACACATATAGATAGAACCAGTATTTCGTGGATCATGAAAGAAAAGGGTAGAAGAAAATCAAGAGTTATGTTCTCGTAAAGAAAACGATTAGAAAGACAGAGATGGATACAAACAGGGGACACATATGTATATACATGCATACATTTATACATATCGAGGAGATTAAACCTTAAACGTAAGACGACTGGCTCGAACGTTGTTCTGTCGTAACGAGAGTGTCTTTCCTTCGCCATAGGAAGACGTGACCTCGTCGAAACAAAAGTTACCTTTCGCTCTTCAGGGGGGCACCGTGTTCACCAAGAGCCCCGGGCCTTTTCTTCATGGTTTCGGCTGAATAAGAGAACCGGTCGAACCGGTTATCACCAAAAAACCATCCGATTTACTACGAACCTTCTTCCTTCAAAGGTTCAAACCTCTAACAACGCACAGACCAAACTGATGAGAAAGAAAGATGGAAAGAATGGAAAGAGTTCTTCTATCTCGATGTTCGTTTCTCAACTTCACTCTCTCAGGGTGAATTCTATTGCATTTTATAATCCATGGGAAATGCGGTTAACTGTCTTACCTATTCTACTTCTACAATATTTTTTTTTCTTTTTTTTTTTTTTTTTTTACAGCCTTAATCGATCCTTTTGTTGCAATCTTCCAACTAGATTTACATTTCTTTTTCAAGAACAACAACAACAAAAAATATATATATATAATAGTTGTTCTCTCGAGTAGATTGTATATTAAAAAATATTTTGTTCGTTAGTTAGGATTAAATGCGATACTTGCATCGTTATATTTTAATCATGAGAATAATATCTCAAAAGTATCTTAGTATATATATATATATATATATATATATATTGTATAAATTGTTTCTATTTAATTTTTTAAAAATATTCATCGTTATTCATCATTATCACCGAAGAATATCACCGAAGTAATGCGATTTGAAAATCATCTATCGGGAAATTACGAAGAAACTTTTTCCCCGATCCAACGTATGCGTTTGTTAAACTAGATTTTTCAAGGAAATCATTTTGACTGTTTCTTTATTTCGTTTAGAGAAAATGTTAATTTGTATACACGATATAAGTGCATTTATTAATATTATATTATTAGACTTCTTTTCGGTCATAAATTCAGTTTCTCTAAATTTCAGTTTTTCTAGTGTTAATCTTGAGAATGATATAATCATTGGGAAATGGTTATTATTATATCGTATTATAATTATTCATTTTATCATTATTAATCAATAATACAATATATTATATAATATATAATTACATTATATTATATTATTATTATATTTAATTTTATTATATTAATATTATATATTATTGATTGCTTTTGGATGATATAAGTATATACATTATATATATTATTATATATATAAAATAAAATATATATAAAATACTAAAATATATAAAATTATAAATATATATATTATTAAATTATTATATTATATTATTATTATATTTAATTTAATTATATTAATATTGTATATTATTGATTGCTTTTGGATGATATAAGTATATACATATACTAAATTTCAATCTGTCTAGTATTAAGCATGAGAATGATATAACCGTTGGAAAATGGTTATTAGCAATGATAAAATATAGAAGTATAATAATGTTTATTTCCTTCGAGGACTTTCACAGCATTAAGTGGCCGACCATCGATCGATATTTACTACGGTCCTTGATCACCGGACAATCATTCCTATCGCAACGCGTCAACCTTTGTCGTCGTTGATCCAAGAGATCGGTAATAGATATATAGATAGATGAAAATGAAAGAAAGAATGAAAAAGTGAGAGAGAGAGAGAGAAAAAGAAAGAGATATAAACGTTGATCAGTCTTATGTGTTCACCTGTGCCTTATAGTTTCTAGCGCCTTTCAAACGGGTTGTGACATTGGTCGGCTGGCCTTTCCTAAATACCAAACCGCCAACCATGTCACGTTGAGAGTACTTAAACGGTGCCTTAAGCTGTACGTTTACACCTTCTGTTTTAACACAATCTAGGTTTTAGTTACCTGTCCGATCATTAGTTTGATATGGTGCACTAAAACATCTTCATCATCATCTTCGTTTTCGTCGACGTCATCGTCGTCGTCATCGTCGTCATCATCATCATCATCATATTCGTTTAAGAATGATGATTGGTCAGGTATTTTTGTTTTTTACGTAATATTGTCGATTTTTGAAATATTTTTTATAATTATGGTTCGATCATTCGTTCGAACACGATGGTACGATTAAATTTATCAATTATATTGATATTTAATTTTGGATTATTAAACGTCAAGCATTTTGTTTTCTCTTTATTTTTTTTTTACATTACTTTTTCTTTTTCTTTTTCTGCAAAATGTTTTCTTTACAATTAATTTCCAGTTCTACACATATTATCGTGGTCAACAAAAAAAGAAATGAACTTACTTAGGTTACTTTAAAAATAAACACGGCTCATATATATTTTAATTCTATATATATATTTTCATTTTCATATAAATCGCGCGCGCGCATTTGCGGATTTTATCGAAGAAATATTATTTCAATCTTAAAATACACGCTTAATTATAAAATATTTCTTCATATAAATTTCGTTTGCCAATTTTTCGAAAATATTTTTGTAATAATCACCCAAACGAATCTGTCCACCGTTCATCTGTATTTTCTTATTTACGTGATTTATATTACAAGAAAAAAAAAAAAAAAAAAGAAAGCAATTAAATCGCGTTACAAAATTATGCGAAATCAAGAAAACATTTCTAATTAAAAAAACAGAATAATAATTTATTTTTCTTGGGTGGGTGGAGTGGAGTGGAGTGGAGAGGGGAGGTATTTAAATATAAGAAAGAAAAATAAATAAAGCCAAATAAAAATGTATATTTGGTAAACAAATATAAACAAGAAGAAGAAGAAGGAAAAAACAATAAATAGCAGCGAGGACAGTAGGCGTGATATGGGTCGAGAGTAAAAGGCATACACACGACGATTAGCTTAATTTCTTATTAAGTGGGGAAATGTGTCTACGTGTTCTGTTTGTATTAGTGTATTTGAGTGTGAGAAATAGAGAAAAAGAAAAAAAGAGTTAAAGGAAGAGAGAGAGAGAAAGAGAGAGAGGGAGAGAATTGATTCTATGAGACTTCACGTCCTTGCACCACGACACTCACTCTCCAGCTCATTCATTGGTTACTGCACTGGCTACTCGCGTGTCACACAGACGACATCAACCTGTCTCTTTTTATCTTCTCAATCCTTCTCTCTCTCTCTCTCTTTCTCTTTCATTCTTTCTTTCTTTCTTTCTTTCAACATTAAGATTAATTACAACAGATTAGCTTCTTTAACGTGGTTCGAGTATTGTAAAAGATCATCGTCTAACTTAGCTCATATTCTTGAGTTATATATATATATATATTTATATTTCCTTATTCCAATCTATCTATCTATCTATTATTATCTTTTAATAATATATTCGTACGAGATTGTCTGTGATAAGAATTGAAATTAAATATAATGAACCCTTTCGAGCGTTGGATGTAACCTGTAGAAATAATCCACGTAGACTGATTACTTGTTTTTCGATAGTTTCCACTACGTTGATTGAATAAAAGAAAAAGAAGAATCTAAAGCACGAGGGTGGTAGGAAAAATTGACAAACGCTTATATGCGTCCATAGACACCGTACAATTGGCTCTTACTGGATGCATATATGCGCCCGTAGCATTGAAAGGGTTAAAAAAAAAAAGTTAAAGTAACAAGCAATGGAGTAAGATTCGCGGATACAAATTTATAAGAATAATGATTATAAAAAGATATGAAGAAAAAGAAAATGTTAAACGAAATTATGAAAGATCGAATATATAGAATTGACAAATATCATCCCAAAAGAAAAAAAAAAAAAATATGAGAAAGAAAAAAAAATTCAAGGCCTTTTTCATTAAAAGATCCGACAAAGAATTTGATTGAACGAACAAAAAAAAAATATTTGTCAGAAAAGAGAGGGGAAAAAAGGTTTGATTTCGCCAGACCCAATCAGTTCCACTAAATTCTATGACGAAGGTCTCTTCTACCTCTCTCTCTCTCTCTCTCTCTCTCTTTTCCATTCATTCACAATCAGCTGATTCACGATATTATTCGTAGAAAAAAAAAAATGTAATATCGATAAAAGTAATTGAACAGAATAATCAAATATAATATGAAAATCATTTCTTTTATTTTTTTTATTTTATTTTATTTTATTTTGTTTTTTTTTTTGTTTTCCGTTTTTTATTATTTTGTTTTTGTACATGGAAGAGAGTGGTGTTTCATGCTTTTTACGGAGGTGGAATCGAATAGAATCGAATCGAATAGAATCGATCGGATAGATTTTGCAAGACACTGCACTTACACTTACCGTGGATTAATGTAGGCACAACGACACCGAGACAAAGTTGAGTAACGTTTAATCGTGTTAACGACACAAGGACACGCGTGTCTAGTCGCTAGTTCTATCTCTTTCTATCTAAAATACTCTTTCATTATCTTTATTTTTGCTCTTTCACTATATCATCTTTTATAACACGATAATATAACATATCTTGGGATAGTTTTTGTCGGTTATTGAAAATTTGTCAAGTATTCCTCGATTACTTTCACGTTGATACATCTAATAATAATAATATTATCATTATAATCATTATCATTATCATAATTGTGTAGTAATTATATTTTTATCGTTATCGTTATTATCGTAGTAATTATCATTAAATGTAGTAACGATCATTGCAATCACACTTCCTTCTTTTCTTTAGATCGATTAATTAAACTTAACTAACGTAAACGCGTTCGCTAATTTCACCGGACTACGACACCCAGGTGTTAAACTTGCTAACGTATTACTAATGTATCATGGATATTCTATTTAGATGTAATCACAAATCGTTACGGTTCATTTAACGAATAGAAAAGTAGTCGTTAGTGGTTCGTACCGACGAACTAATCGTTTTAAACCTTTTTTTCTTTCTTTTTCTTTTTTTTTTTTTGTTGTTTTTTTTTTTTTAAGAATCAACTCTCTTTCTCTCTATCGGGTTAACCAAAAATTATTCGCGAAAATGTGTTCTTTAATTTTATTTTTTATTCTTTTTTATTATTATTTTCGTCGTGTTTTATTTTGTTTTTTTTCATTCTTTATTTTATTTATTTTTATTTATATGCTATTTATTTATTTTATTTATTTTATTTAGCTATTTTATTTTATATTTTACTTTTATTATATTATTTATTTATATTTTATTATTTATTTTTATATATATTTTTTATTTATTTTTTAATTTATATTATTTATTGTTACGTAATATGTTTTTTATTTAATTTTGCAACATTATTTACAAAACATTTTGTATAAATATTTTTTTTCATATTCTTTAATTATTTTATATTATAATTATAAATTTGATACTTTTGGTCGATTGTCAAGCATCATTTCGCCGTTAGAATCAATGATTTTAGAAATTCGTATTATTTACGATTCCTTTCGAATCCTTTCACCGAAAGAGAAAAAAAAAAGAAAAGAAAAAATAGAGAAAAAAATAAAGTACCTGCGAATAAACGAAAAACATTCAAATAATTCGACGACGACGACGATGACGACGACGACGACGACTACGACGACTTCGAATGAATTTTTTGTTTTGTCCTTTTATTTATTTCTGCTACGACCTGTCTTTCACCTGATTTCTCCCATCTTTTTTTTTCTTTCTTTCTTTATTTCTTTCGTTCTTGATCAGGCTATCGAACTCGAGTCCTTAACCTTTATAACATTCCACAGGAACATCATTCATCCTGTTAGTTAAGATCTTGATTATATTTTTTTTATTTTATTTTTAATATATTCACTCGTCTCGTTCGTTTTATTCATTTATATTATTCTATTTTTAAATTCAAACGTACATTTATTATATCATTTAAGAAAAAAATTAATATATAAATTCATTAATCAACGTGTACATTATATATATATTATAATTATTAAATTTTATTATTATCTATATATTTGTATGTTTATGTGCTGGTTATATATAAAATGAACGTTAATTTTATTATAACAATGTATAATATTAATAAATCTTATCTTATTTCGTTTAAAATCGAAAAACTGGTTTTCTCATACACACACACACACACATACACACAAAACGTGCACTTATACGTCCACATATATACACGCGAAACTAACACGAATATTTTTATTTTCCTTTTTATCTCTCCATTTACATTGAAAGATATGACAAGAATGTGCGTGTATGTGTATGTATGTACACGTGTGTGTGTGCTTTGTTCCGACCATCTAAATTCATCTATCCGATAGATTAATTACGTCGACGTATACCTTTCACATACACTTTTGCCTTCCAGTTATTACTAACATAGATTTTTTTTCTACACACACACACACATATACATCTATATATACATACACATTTATATATAAATGAATAAATTGTTGAAATTTATTGGAGAAAGAGAGAGAACGTTAAACCATGAATATTCATATGAGTAATTATTTTGGAATAATTGTCAAAGAAATATTACAAAAATCAATTGAATGTAAGAAAAGAGTCTCTCTCATTGTAGAAAAATAAATCCTTACATTTTTTCTTCGTTATGAAAAAGCCAGTTTTACTATCCTCTCCCTCCCCTACCCTCTACTTCTCTTATTTGTTTTTCTTATCTTTTGTTTTATTCTTTCTCACATTCAACGACTGGATAGAAAACGAAGAAGATAAATAATAAATATATATATAAAATAAAAAAATATATGTGAAAGGGGATAGAGGGGGGGGGGGTGTTAAAAAAAAGAATTATATAAGCACATTATTGAGAATTATTATGACAATTGTTACGAATATTACTATTAATTCAAAATAATTTTTTATTTTAAATATTTACCGCTACCACATTTATTCTCATTGCAAGAATATTCATTAAAAAGCAAAAAGAAACGTAACATATAATTTTAATATATAGGAAAATATTTATGTTCAAAATCATTAGGATTTATTACAATAATTATTATAATTATTATCAACATCATATTACTGTTATTATTATTATTAATACTAATTTGTATTTTTTTTTTGCTTTCAATATGTTTCAGGTAAGAATCTAAATGATTAGACGATAAATACAACTTATAAAATTAGCAAAAACAAAAAATCTACTAACAACGATGACGCACGATTGAAAAAATAAAAAAGAAGGTACGTGAGTAGAAATATGAAAGAATTAAAGGATTTTCGAGGTCGACCTCATTTTCTTTTTCTCTCCGTCTCTCCCTCCCTCTCCCTCTCACTGTACTCGAAGTAAAGTTCTCGTTCAAAATATACACACGAAAAGGAAAAGAAACGAAGATGATGGGCGGGTGTGGGGGAGTGTGGTGGTTCAGGGTGTGCTCTCTCGTCGGCTTTCTCCTTCAATCGAGAAAAGACAAAATTCAAGTTTATCTCCCCCCCTTACCCCTCCTCTCCTTTTTCTCTCTTTCTACAAAACGTTTACGTCCATCCTCATCCGAATTTATCCTTTTTTTTTTCTTCTCTCTTCTCTTTTCATCCTCGACGTAACACAAATGTCATAACGAGCGTATAAAGAAAGATAAGAATATATAAAAAAAAAAATAAAGAGAGAGAGAGAGAAAGAGAAAAGTGAAGACCTCTTGACACTACTGCACCTTTATGAAGTACACTACCTACGATATATTAGTGCTAGGGAAGTATAATACTCGAGTGAATTCGAGTAAAAAGAAAGATGGGGGGTTGTGCGTCGTCTACTACCATAACACATCTTTTTCTTTCTTTTCTGGTTTTTTTTCTTTTTTTTTTCTTCTTATTTCTTTTAACATTTTCTTTCTGTTCTTCACTACAACGTCGTTTTCTTCTTTTCTTCCTTCTGCTCCTCCACCTCCACCTCGTTTTGTTCCTGCACCTACTATCCTACTCGTTCTCCTTCGTTTCCTCTTTTCATTTTCCTTCGGGAATAAGTCGGGATCGATAGTCGACCTGGATATTCACCGAGAAGTGAAATCTCGAAGGAAATGGAAAAAGAAATAGAGAGAGAGAGAGAGAGAGAAAAGAAATATAAAATCTTGTATTATTAAAAAGATTGATCTAGAAATATATTTTGCTTTTGTTAATTGCATTTATTTTTATATTATACAAATAACCCTCCTACAACGCGCCATTTTGTAATACGGTTTCGTTATAACACGATAAGAAAATTGTTAACAACTTTTGTACAATACTGTACTTTTATAACACTTAATAACATTAATAACATGATTTTTGTTTAAACATATTTAAAAACTAAATTACTGTAAAAAAAAAACTGGTGAGTGTACTTATGTACCCACGTAAGAAGTCATACTTCTTTGGTATACCAAAACGAATATAACCTCTATAACCTCAAAAATAACTTCAAAAAATAACTTCAAAAAATAACTTAAAAAAAACAAAAATAATAATAATTATTATATATATATAAATATATATAAGAAAGAATAAAAAAAAAACTGGTGTGTGTACTTATGTACGCACGTAAGAAGTTATACTTCTTTGCCGTACCAAAACGAATATAACCTAAATAACCTCAAAAATAACTTCAAAAAAATACTTCAAAGAAAAAAAATAACTTAAAAAAATAAATAATTATTATTATATATATATATAAGAAAGAATAAAAAAAGAAAAAGAAAATATTAAAATATAGATATGAGTCCACACTAAATATTAGGGAGATATATCGAATTATTTTATGCGTCAACGGCCATGGCGCTGTGATAGCACTAGTTCCCGCTTCGATCATTTAAGTAAAGCAGCGCTGAGTACGATTAGTACTTGGATGGGTGACCCGCTTGAGAAAAAAAGGGGGGAAGAAGAAAAGAAGACAACTTCACGCCGTAAATTTGAAATCGCTTTGCCGCGCGTCGTCGTAAATACCGACAAACTTCATGGTGTCGTTTTTCAAAAGAAGTATAACTTCAATAATAACACTAAGGAATAATGAACTCTGAGTCTCATATAACATGGGTTCACACAACACATGGTATTTTCTAGGAATCTATTTATTGTTTAAGGGTTACTTCTATATATTACTTGTATCTATAAAGAAACGAATAATAAAACAAAGAAGAAAAAATCATGGATCGATATCGAAAGAAATATATTCATTTAGAATTACAATTTTAACTGAAGGTCCTACATTTACGTTTGTGTATGTGTGTGTGTGTGTGTCTTTGTTTGTGTATGCTAAAGGAAAAAGAGAAGATTACTTAGAAAATGTTTCAAGAAGGTACAAGTGGAGTCTGAGGGAGGATAAGGGCTTGTCATGAATGGCTGACTTTCGTCGGACACGCATATGCACATGATCGTCGGTGTGCGTGCAAATACACGCTGGGATGAACTCAGGATGGCGGATAAAAAAAAATTCAAAAAAAAAATAATAATAAAAAAGAAGAAGAAGAAGGGAAAAGATAGTCTGTTTATGTATAATAAAGCGAGAGAAAGAAAGTTTACGGATATCATCTTTCCTGAACGTTTCTTTGCCATAAATTTTTTTTTTTATTCAACGCGTTTCCATCGTTTTGTTCTTTTTCTTTTTTTTAATATTATTATTTTACCATCCAATTACCATCGAATCCGCGTGTTTTTGGGGGAAATATTAGTATTTTTTTTTGTTTTTTTCTTTTTCTTGTACTATAAAACAATTTGCTATTTATGGTTTCTCTCTTTATTTGTTTAAATATACTTCTCTTCATACTTTTTTTTCAAGTTAATTTGTATTATTTTTCATTTTTTGTTTTTTTGAATATACTTATTATTACTATATTTTATTCAATTTACTTTTAATCATTTCATTTAAAAAAGTCGTACAATCGAATCGGAAATTATTTTTTAAAACAAAAATAATATTACTTCAAGTTTACCACGTTACATTCTATTTCCTATTTTATTTCTGTTACTTTTTTTTATTACTTTTTTTCTTTTCTTCATTTTTCTATAATTCAAAAATTATTTATCCGACGTAAGAATAATGATAAAATTCAAACTGAACAAACAAACAAACAAAAATTCAAATTGGAACTGTCGTCGAAACTTAAAAATACCCTCGAACAAAGAGCTAGCTAGCTAGATCGTTTCTCGTCCTTTCTTTTGCCAAGATAGAGGCTATAAAGGAATACATAAAAACAAAAAAAAAACAAAAAGAGAAGAAAAGGGAAGAAGGTAAAAAATGGAGTTCTTCCTTTAGGTCGGGGTCTATAAAGCTGGTATATAACGTTCTTCAGTGGCGTGCTTTCATGGTGTGACCGTGCCCAGCCCGCGTATATCCTCGCACCATTATTAATTTCAGAACTTCGCAGAAGGTGCACGTGTGCATCTTGCACATTTGTATTTTAACATGTATAGATACTTACAAACACGCGATTATTATGATGACAATCATAATCATCATCATCATCGTCATCATCGTTATCATCATCATCGTCAAGATTTCATATTCGTTCGATGTTCATCATTTTCTCGAATTCAAACAACATTTTATTTTCCATTGAAATTATTCTTAATTATATCATCGTATTAAACAATTTCCAAATTTTAATATTAAACCGAGGATTAAAGTTTCGTTAATAATTTACATACAAATGTTTAACAATTTCTCGTGCTGGTTCCTTTTCGCGTTGTTATTTCGTTTGTATCGTTTGTATTTCAATTTTCTCCAAACGATTACCCACAATTTTGTCAATTTTGATTCCTTTCTTGCCAATTTCTGTTTTTGTTCTTTTTTTTGTTTTTACTACCCCAGTTCTCATTTGTTCGTATAAATGATTATATTGTAATGAATTTTTGTTCTGAATTTACCATTGTCGTTGTTGTTGTTGGAAAATAAATGAAAAATGTTGTTCGATTGAATGCAAATTTGGTTTTGAAAAATGTTTCGAAACGATAATCGTTAATAATATAGTTTGTCAAAGAACAACACAACCACCATAACCGGCTAAATCGTCCTAATGTAAATTGAAGCGTTTGAGAAGAAAAGAAAAAGAGACAGATAGATAGAAGTGGATTGATCTTTGATCCCCGAGCGCATTCTCCTCCGTTCGGCCAGGAAAAGGGCGAAATTTCGCGACACGATTATTATCCTGGTCCAAATGTCACGGTGATCGTTAAATGTCAAACTGCTCCCCGGCATTGGATTTCGTTCGTCTAGACTTAACGACGGTTTTATAGGATTTTTCATTTCGATTTTTGTTCTATTCTTAAAAGTAATCTTTGTCGAAAGAAAAAAAAAAAAGAAAAAATAGAAAAAAAAAAGACAAAAAAGAAATAATTATTCATTTTCGTTTGATTATTCAAAATTATCGTACCTCGTTATGTCGTTCTTTTTTTTTATTTTCAAATTATTTCTCTAAAATATTCAAAAATTCATTTAGAATGATTGATTAAAGTTAGTAAGAAAAACTTATTTTAGTTATTAAAGTAAGAAAACTTATTTATTCGTAAGTAATATTGTGAGAATATGTAAAAGTTTAACAAGTTTATATTTCTAAAAAATGAATTATTTGTATAATTAGTAATTGTTAATTGTAAAATATGTGTTTATTGTGATTAGAAAAAATAATGTTTCTTATACCACCGTATATTCGTAATATTATTGACATCTCAACGATATTTGATTTATTCGTAATTGATATTGCGATTAATTATAAAAATTAAAAAATAATAATTTGATAGGAATTTATTGTACAATTGTTAATCGTTAATTCCAAAGTATGCGTTTATTGCGATTAGAAGAAGAAAAGAAAAAAAAAAGAAAAGAAGACGTAGGTATTCGAAATAAAATTAATTTCGTATTTTCTTCGAATACCAAAAAAGAAAGAAAGAAAGAAAGACAGAAAGAAAGAAAGAAAAAGAAGGAAAAGAAGGAAAAGTAGGAGGAGAAATGAAGGTCAACGACCCTTGAAAGTCCTCGCCAAATCCTCATGGCCTCTCTCTCTCTCTCTCTCTTTTCCCCTTCAGCTCACCCCTCGTCCCCCTCTTTCCCCCTTTTCGTTCCGGCAACGTCCAAACGCGCGAGACTCCAATTTTATCCTTCCGCCAGCTGCGAGTCTCCTCTTCTTCTTCTTCTTTCCTCGTTTATTTCTCGTTAGGAGGCTTCTTCGACTCTTGGCGAAATAGAAAACGAATATTTAACAAAAATAAAAAAAAAAAACATAAAAAAGGAAAAAGAAGAAAAATAAGAAACCGATCTCGAGGGATAAAATATTATTTTCCATTTAAATTATCCTAAATTATCAATTATACGAAAAAAAAGGATCTCTTATTTTTTTTGTTTTTATTTTATTTCATCCTCACGCGTTTGTTATTGTTATTTTAATTTATTTAATTACCATTATCATTATTTATCGTTACTTTCTCTTGCTTTATTTATAATTATTGTTATCATTGATATCGTTGGAATTTTATTTGAATAACAGAAGAAACAAAGTAATAATCAGTCTCGTTCGTTAATTTAAATCGCTAATTTGAAATTAAGTTTGAAAATAGAATAGCGAAAAATTCCTGCGTTCCGATGAAAGGTCTCTCAACGTGTGGAAATAAAAAAAAAAAAATAAGAAAAAAAGGAAGAGAACGTCTTCGAAGTTTGGAATTCAAGGTTATTCAAAGATCAAAGAGAATCCTTTCTCTCCTTATATATATATATATAAATTAAATTAAATTAAATTAAATTTTAAAACACAAAACAAAATGGTCAAATAACAAAATACATTTATGGTTTTTTTTCCAGTGTCACACAGGACACTGATTCTTTCTTACGCACTGAAAACCTTTTTATTTGACTTATTTATCTTTTTGAGATACCATAAACCTCTCTAACCTAACTATTCTTTCTATTTCTATTTGTAACAACGAGAAGATAAAAGCTTGGAATTTTTGTATTTCTTTTTTATATATACATATATATATTATTAAAAGAAAAGTATCGAAGAACGTGGGTTCGCCAAGCTTTTACTTGTCGTTTCACGATGAGATAATAATGTCACCTAGCTCCTAGAACACGATTATCGATATATTGCGTGGACGCAGAACCACGTTAAGATACAACACATATTGTACTAATGTATGTGTGTATGTATCCTACTATATGTGTGTCTGTTATGTTATATTATGTATATATAGTATGTAGTATGTTAACCATTCCTGTCTTACACTTTTGCTTATCCTCAATGCCTTAGGAATGCGTCCAATGAAAGCAAGGTTGATCCCATGGAGATTGCATATGATAATTCTTGATCGATTATACCTACGCGTGCACGCCCTACTTTACATTATCTACACCTTTTTCCTTTTCTATCTTTATTTTTTTGTCTTTTTTCTTTTTACTGATAACACAACCACCACTAACCCACCATCGTCAACTTTCATTTATATTATATTTTCGTTTTTTTTTTCCTATTACTTCGTTCATCATCTTCATCTTCATCATCATCTTCTTCTTCTTCTTCTTCTTCTTCTTCTTCTTTTTCATCTCGTTATTCGTCATCTTCTTCATCTTATTATTCACAAGTAGTGAAAGTTTGAGACTCGGATAATGCCTCTAGCAATCGATTACGTTAAACGATAGTACAACGCTCTTAAGGAATCTTGAAGTCTTAATTAATCAAAAGATAATTTACGAGGAAGTTTTTCAATAGGTAAAATCTATTATGTAAGTTTTAAGTGTTTAGAAAATGATAAGTATTTTCTAATAAAACATTTAGAATTTTTATGAAAGTTGAATATTATAATCAATATATTTGTGTTTAACTTATTATTTAATACTATTAGTTTATTATTCATTTTTCTTTTTTTTTTCTTGTTTATCTTACATTTAACCAACCAAAAGTGTTGGGAGTGGTAAAAATGTTTTTCCCAAATTTAAAGAAAACAGGATACTTGTATTTGAATAATCGAAGTAGGTTTAATTTGCCAATAAAAATTTACGAGTAAACACGACTTATATTATATTTTATCAATCAACGAGTATTTTTTTTCCAATATTCAGTTTTTATCAAAAAAAAAATATATCGACCTTAGAAATGATTTTATCGAACGTTTGTATTGAAATATTATTCCCATATGTTTCACTAAAAAATCGATAAAAAACAATATCCTTGATAAAAAAAAGTTGTGAAATATTGACGATACATAACTATCAACAACAACAACAACAACAACGCTGAAACGTTTTAAAAATTTTTTTTCGATATTTTGTATAAAAAGAAAAACAACCATCGCAAAAACTCGAAAAAAAAATTGAAACTCTTTAGACTATGAGTAAAATGTGGACCGTTTATTTTGAAAGTGATGCAAATCTATTTCCTTTTTGTTTCAAGAAAATTAAAGGTTAGCATATTGATCAATTCAAAAATATAAATTAATTATGTCAAGTCTGGTAATGTTTCTATTAACTTATTAATACGTAATTTGATTATATATAAATTTATTTTAGGCGAATTTAACTAAAATCATATATATTCGTGGGCTGTACATCATTTTCATAATTAGTCGACTGTAAAAAATCATTTAATTTCAATTATGAAAAATTTTGAATATCACTTAAAATATATTTTGTATTAATCCAATTTCGTTTATAAATAATAACAAAAAAACAAAAAATAAATAAAATAGAAGTAGTATCATTTATTTTTTGAACGTTTATTATATTTATATATAATTAAACTTAACATAAGATATCGACGGATGAAAATGTAATTGAAAATCTCGTTTGAAGATTTTCCTGCATGTCCAATCATTAATCGAATTTAACTTATTTTTCTCCAAATTATTTTCAATAAAAATAAAACATTTAAAACCACGTGACCCTGCCACCTAAGTCAATGGAAATTGGACTTACCCAACTTTCACAATCAATCGTTACGTAAAATTTCCGTTCCATTGTTTAAAGATATTAAATATATCAACTAATTATAAATAAATAAATAAAAAAGCTTACAATTAAATTAATCACAAATTATGTGATATCTCATTTAAATAGAAAAGGAAAACAACAAAAAATTAGACTTAAACCACTTTCAAAATAAACAAATCGTAAAAACGTTATCTTTTATTCCAAGATAACATAGCTTACGAGAAATAAAGTAACAGTGGAAGGATAGTGTGTTGGTATAATATTATCGATCAAGTATTGGAGACAACTAAATTCAGGATACGCGTCAAACAGAAAAGGAATTATGAACAGACCGGTCCCGATAGCCAACACGTTGGGACCCTTTCCTCCTCCTCCTCCTCTCCTCCTCTTCCTCCTCCTTCTTCAACTTCTCCTGTTTGCTATTTCTTTTCATTCGTTTGCGCTCACGCAATGCGCGTTTCTCTTGGTACAGTGCAAGGAGTTGCACTTAATAACGGTACAAAACGCGGAAGCGATATTGGCACGCGACTACTCGGGGTTCTCTTTATCTCCGTTCACGATCCAACTTATATCTGTCTCTCTCTATCTCTATCTGTCTCTCTCTCTCTCTCATTCTCTCATTCTCTCATTCTCTCGAGTTCTCTAGTTCTTTATATACATTTTTTTCTTTCATTCTTTTCTTTTCTATTTTTTTTTTCTTTTTTTTTCATTTATTTCTCTAACATTCCCTTTGGGCTCCCGTACTTACGAAACTTCATAGCGAAATAGACGACGACGCGTGGTACGCGACAGCTCCAACATTCTCCTGGGCCGAACTTTGGACGTAATCCTAACACGCTGATCGAGTTATCGAGACTTTCATATACGGCCTTCAAACCAGTTTCCTTCAGGTTCGTTTAGGATTTATTCTTTACTTCCTCCATTTTTCGTTTGTTTTTTATTTTATGAATTATCATATCAGTGGATAGATAAATACGTTAGATTGTATTATATATCTGTGTGTTTGTCACTATTTAACTCTTAATTTTTAATTCTTTTGAAGTTATACCTTCTTTTGGCGCGTTGGGGAAAATGTAACGGGGAGTGATTTTGCTCCGAGCGTCTGGAAAAACGACACCATGAAGTTTGTCAGTATTTACGACGCGCGGCAAAGCGATTTCAAGTATACGACATGAAGTTGTCTTCTTTTCTTCTTCCCCCCCCCTTTTTTCTCAAGCGGGTCACCCATCCAAATACTAATCGTACTCAGCGCTGCTTCACTTAAATGATCGAAGCGAGAACTAATGCTGTAACCGCGCCATGGCTGTTGACGCGTGAAGTAATTCAATATATCTCTCTTATATTTAGTGTGGACTGATATCTATATTTTGATATTTTCTTTTTCTTTTCTTTATTCTTTTATATATATATATATAATAATAATTATTTTTTTTTTTTAAGTTTTTTTTGAAGTTATTTTTGAGGTTATTGAGGTTATGTTCGTTTTGGTACGGCAAAGAAGTATAACTTCTTACGTGCGTATATAAGTACACACACCAGTTTTTTTATTTTCTCGTAATAAAAAGATAAAAAAACGGTGTGAATTGGTATTATGCATCTACTTGTATCTAATTAGGCGTTGTTATAAATTAATGTCTCCATTGCTGAGTCAGTTAGATAAAATTTTATGTAACACATTTTTATAGGCTCGTTATATTTTTCCTCGTAACTTCCTTCATTTTTGGTATTTCTTTTTTTTCTTCTCTCTTTCCTTATTTTCTTCCTCTCGTGCATAATAACGAAACAAGTTGTAAGTTATTATGCACCTATCCAGTTATTATTTAAGCCAACTAATTTCTCTATCACTAAGCGCTCGTTAGATAAATTTTTATATAATTTTCTTTTTTTTTTTTATATTACTTTCGTTACATTCGTTCTTCAACTTTCTTCTATTTCTTGTTCAATATTTTCATTTACTTAGTTTTTTCCTTTTCTGTCCTATAGGAAAAAAATATAGAAGGTCATATTACGCGTATATCAATGTTAGTTTTGATTTATTCGATTAAATCGTACTATTCCCCATTAGTATGATAAAATTAAAATTCGTTAGATAAATATTATATAATTTCCTTTAATGCTTTACTATCATTTATCAAGACAAATTTTCAAACCTAATAATTCGTTTTAATCTAACTTCGTTTCTACATTCGTGACAAGTCGAATTAAATCAAACCCATTACTCCTGATCATTCATAATTAAAACAGAAACAAATAAACTACTGACTCTATTTTCCAACTCTGTGCATGTATCACCAAAAAGAAAAAAAAAAGAAAAAACAAAGCAAAAGAAAGAAAGAAGAAGAAAAAAAGAAGATATAACATTTTACCTGTACTAACTCAGCACGTTTAGAAAAGAAACGTGTTATTAGGGTGCAAAAGGAAAATCTATTTAAAAAGTGACATGTCAGGTGACACATTCGTTACCCTATCTTGTCACGTGTCTCATCTAATCTTACAAGCTAATGAGTACCTAGCAATTTACTGTAACCGATCGTCAAGACTAATAACTATCTTTATGTTTTTCTCTTTCTCTTTCTTTCTTTCTCTTTCACTCTCTTTTTCCATTCTAATGAACTATTTTCTTCTTCATTCTTCTTCTTCGAGATGAAAACAAACACACACACACACACACTCTCTCTCTCTTTTTCTCTCAAGCACACACACGTATATATACTTTCTCACACATATTCGCAGATAAATATATATACACGTATCATAATCCTAAGAATATTATTTCCACAGTGATCTTATTATTCTATTATTCGACTATGCAACTTACTAACGTGCACTTTCCTTTAACATTCTCTCTTTCTATCTCTCTCTCTCTCTCTCTCTTTTTCTCTCGTATAGTTTACATGTAAAGTGTCCAGGTGTAAGGAACGAGCTATGCACGATCATTGGCACGTATATACGTTAACGTTCACCTAAAAAGGGGAGCTTCAAACTATACAACTCTAACTGCTTCTCTCACTTATATACACACAACTAACACCTGGACACAAATGCATAACATATGAGAAGAATAACTCGAAGAAAAAAAAAGGGGGATTGATGAAATAAAATTTCAAAAATTTTCATATTTTATCCTATGGGATATGAAGTGTGCTATAACATAACGAAAATATTCGTACAAATATTTACAACGAGATTCGTCTATACAATTGTAAAACGATTTGGTTTTTTAACACGATTATTATAATCGATCGCGAAAGGGAAAATTGTTAATAATTATATATTAATTAATTAAAATTAAATATTCATATATTCATCGAAGATAAATGGAAATTTTTTTTCCGTGCGAAAATATTTCCCGTAGAATTTTTTTCTTATTTCTCTCTCTCTCTCTCTCTCTAATATTCTTTTTTTTTATATTCGCATAATTAATAATCGACAGATAATTAAGTGATAATTAATGGTTACGTTTTTACATGGTGTTTTTTCTTTCTTCTTCTAACGATACTGTAATACACGCATACTTGTTGATCTATGTGAAAGATAATGCACGATGGAAATAGCGGAGTTGAGGTGAGTTTCGAGTACTCGAAGGTAGACGAAAGGTACTTAAAAGACAGAGAAAGAAAAAGAGAGAGAGAGAGAAAGAGAAAAAGACACTTTGGTTTCGAGACTTTCAAGCCTTTCTAGACGACGGTATAAACTCGAAACAGCGGCCACGGCTATTTGATTACACGCTGATCACTCGTTCAATGAGTAAAAGAAAGAAAGAGACAGATAGAGAAAAAGGTAAACACCTGTAGATATATTCTCTCTCTCTTTCTCTTTGACACACACACTCTTTCCGTTTCTTTCTCTTTATTTTTCTTTCTTACTCTTTAATCGGGAAAGTTATAGGCAATTAACGGTATATAAGTTTGTATGCTGTCTCTTTTTATTTTATTTCCCCCTCCCCCTCCCCCGCCGCTATTGCTTTTTTTTTTTTTTAGTTTCATAGTTATCCCGGATTGAAAAGTAATTCGATTTAAATCAAGAATGCGTGTTTTTCTCGATCGATTTAGATCAAATCTTATCTCGCGTAATCGTTATTGATAATAATTAATTTTTTTTAATTGGAAGGGAAATTTTTTATAATCGTTTTATTGTAACAAAATAAAAAAAAAAAAAGAAAAAGAAAAAGAACAAATTTGATCCAAAAATCATTCATTAACATTTAACTCAAATATTAAATATGAACATCGAACGTTAACACATTTAATGTAAACATTAAAGTATGATGATATTAAATACAAACATTAAACGTGAACATTAAATATGATCATTGAGTACGTATATTAAAAATTAGTCATTAAGTATAAACATTAAACATGAACATTGAGCATTATCGTGATTGTTATTAGGAAAAGAAAACGAGAAAAAAAGAAACAAATAGAATAAAACGAATGTGAAAATTATTTTCGAACAACGTTATATAAAATATAAAACATTTGTGGCATTTATCTAAGAATTTATATCAATCGCATTGGAATATATATATATATATATAATATATATATATATATATAATATATAAAATAAAAAAATGATTTAACACATTATAATACAGGAGCACTAAGATAAGATAAATCAATGAAAATATCAGATAAAATAGAAAATAGGAAGCTTAGGTTGGTGGGTAAAATAACGTTGTGTTTGTTGCAATCTATCGAGTCTTTAACGCCTCGACATTGTAAGAAAGATTTATGAACGATGTTAAAGCGGCTACTTGTAATCAGTCGTTAACGTGCAACGAGGATAGATAAGAAGGTGAAAAAGAAAAAGAATGAAAGAAAGAAAAAAATATAATCAACGAGAAAGAGAGACAGAGAAGAAGAAGCATATATATATATGTGTGTGTATGTGTGTGTGTGTGTAGACAAGTTTGTTAGCTTGCTTGCCAGCTTGCTTGCTAGCTGAACTGTTCGTTCGTTTCTTCGTTCGTTCGTTCGTTCGTTCGTTCGTTCGTTTAAGAAAAGGAATTATGGTAACCCGACGTATTTTCTTGAAGGAACACACATTCAAGCAAACCCTATCTCGTATGTGTAAGCCACTCCTTTAGTCGGGCTACCACTTTAAGGATGCATTTACATAAGTAAACCTTCCCAAGGAGTTTGCATTTGTGTGGTGAGGCATCTATCGTAGATAGTTGAGACAAGTGTATATGTACGATCTCATCTTACTCGGATATATATTATTAATTATTATTGCAAATTTTTCTTTCGTCATATTTCATTTGAGATAAATTTTTTTTTTCTCTATTACGATCTAGCATTGATATTCCATACGAATTCGATATTAGTTTTATATTCTCTTCGATTTTGTATTTTTTTTTGTTTTTTTTTTTTTTGGTATCGGATCAGATAGTATAATTCTCATTTTTAATTGGAGTATAGATTAATGATTTTATTTTTTAATCACGTTTTACAAGACTATCCTATTAAAATTGTTTTTTTTATGACTACTTTTAAATTATAATATTGTACAATAAAAATTTGATTGTTGTATATTTAATGTTATTTAAATTAATGAAGATTTGTTTTTTTTTGCTTTTATTTTTCGTTACAAATATCATTAACATTTTTATTATACATGTTTTTAATATAAAATTCAGGATCAATTATCCAGATATAAATAATGTTCTCGTACATTTGTGTATTAATTGTTTTATAAATTTGTATCTATAGAGTAACGATTTAATTTTAATTTCGATTATTCGTTAAGAAATAATGAATATTTGTATTAAATCCATCTTTTCAAAATCTTTATCTATCTTTATCTTATCGTTAATATTTCTCTTTCGTTACTCGTTTTAAGCATTTACATAAGTAAACTCTCTCTAATGGGTTAGACGACTAAGTGCTGGACACCCGATGATAATCACATGCGTTAGAGAGAACAGAGTTCTACGAAAGAAACTCAACTCTCCTTGAAAAATCTTCTCTCTTTTTTTCTCCTTTTTCTTCGTCTTCTTCTTCTTCTTCTTTTTATTTTATCATGCCGAACTTGCAAAACGATTTGTTTGAAATGGACAATTTTTGTTTGCAAAAGATAAGATCGTCGAATGAGAAAGTTTTCCCATCGTGTTAAAAAATACTCCTTCTCCTTCTTCTCCTCCTCCTTCCCCCTTCCCCCGAAACAATCATCTATTACTAAGAGGAAGTTAAAAGGTCCTAACCGAAAAAAAAAAATATATATATATATATATATGAGTGTTAATGGCTCCGTATGTATGTTTATGTATATGTGTGTGTGTTAGGTAGATGAAATAGAAACTGCACAATCGAGGGCCGTACGTTACTCAATAGGAATTATTCATAACGTCCGTCCAGCTCGAGGCTTTCGAATGAAACGCGTTTCTTTCAAATTCTAAGCTTGAGTTGTGTTAGGTTTTAGAAAAAGAAATTCGAGTTTTGCTCGTTGCTAACCAACCAGCCAGCCAGCCACCCAGTCAGACAGTTAGACAGCCAAGCTAGCTAGCTAGCCAACTCAAAATATGATTTTCTTATAAACCATCAATCTTAATTAATATTCTTTATTCGGTAACGTCATAAATCATTTCAACTAAATTATCTATCGTTCTTATCATTTAATCCATTTTAATAAATGTTCGAATAATTATAACTATATATGTTTTAAACAATTCTTCTTTTTTTTTTGTAATTTAAGTTCGTTCATTGTGTTTTTGTTTTTTCTTTTTTCTTTTTTTCTTTAAGTCAAAGTAAATTCGAGACGTTACATCTGTGTTTGATAATTTAATTTATATTACGAGTATTACTTGTAATAATTGAAATAACAGTGTAAATATAATTTTTTATATGATTTTGTAGGTAATTAATATTGATATTAACAGATAAATCAAATAAATTATAATATAATATGATATAATTAAATTAAAGTACTTGGTATTAATTCTGAGAGATTTTGATCAAAAATGGACTATTAGTAAATAAAAAAAAATTATAATAATATATGATATAATTATATTAAAATATTTAAGTATAAATTTTCAATAAAAATGGGTTGTTAATAAATGAAATAAAAATAATACTACAAATAATAGATTAAATATAAGATATTAAAGATGAAAGGAAAGAGGGGTATCCTTGAAGGTCTTCCTCGACAAGTAGAAAGATGCGAGCCGCTGGTTTCAGAACGAACCATTCCGTCCTTTTCTCACGGCCGTGGATCGACGTTCAACATACCTAAACCTTCCATCAACAGCTGGCCAATCGAGAGAGACCAGCTGCGTTTCCTGCCGACGACACGAATCATCCACAAAGTGCTTCTTTATCTTGCTCTCTCTCTCTCTCTCTCTTTCTCTCTTTTTCGTCTGACCATCATCTGGTTGGGTCAATGACCGAGTTTTGAGGAAAAAAAAATTTTTCCGTTCGATCCCAACCATCTATGGAAACATTCTTTCATTCATTTCCCATCAGGTATATGAAACCGAACAATCGTTATTTTTTATTTCTTATTTATCACTATGATGTATACCTTACAATTGTGATATTTTTATGGGAAAATTTTTCTATTATTCCTTTAATATAACAATCACTGTTTCCAATATTACCAATGTTGTTTGTTTTTTTTTCTTTCTATTTCATGGATATAAACATTTTTGTTAGAAAATTTATTTGTAATATAGTATAGATGTTATATTTTAATTTTATTGATTTAAAAAACTAAAACTTGAGCTAATAGACATTAAAAGCCACCACCTTCCCCTCCCCTCCTCCCCTCCCCCCCATTTGCATTAGATGCATCAAGCCCCTTTCGGTTCTTTTTTTATTTTATTTTATTTTATTTGTCTTACAAAATTATCACGATTGAATTAATTTTTGTCATTATTCCAATTAAGATATACTTATACTTGTTAAAATCACTTTTGTTTGTAAATAAAAACACGAAAAATACGTTAGGGAATAAAAATTCATGCCCCCAATCTGCATTCGATGTATTTTTCGACGATGGCCCCTTCGTTTACTTTTGCTTTTTTTTCTTTTTTAATTGTTGTCTTAGAAAATAATTTGATTCATTTTTTAATAATTATTCTCAAGGAAGTTATATATTTATACTCGTTTATAAGAGCCCGTGTTTGTCTGTTCATAGAAAAAGTCAGACCCCCATAGTTAACGTTTACTGCTCGTTACGATAAACACGCTTCCCTTTAAATTATTATTTTTGTTCATTTCCTTTCCTTTTTTTTCTTAACTTTTTTTTTTTCAACTTATCTCGTATTCTTTCTTCTTTAGAACCTTTTTTAATGAGTGACTCGTTTGAAACAGGATCCTTCCGAAGGATCCATACCTAAGAAGAAGGAAAACTTTCCGTTTTTCGTTTGAGAGCATAAAACGTGAGAATTACATCTGAAAACCGTCCATACGGTAAACAATTTTTGAGAGAAAAATGTTGAAAGAAGAAACGTACAAGAAAACGGGAAAGATAGAAAGGAATCTTATGGGGGGGAAGAGGAGGAGGAGGAGGAGTACGGTAAGGAAAGAAAAATGTTTGTTAAATTGAAAGATTTCGAAAAGCAGGTCATTTTTGTACATGTATCAAACAAATTTTCTATCGGCTAATGATTGACAGATTTTAAACAGACCTGACAGTTTCTATTTCTAAATTCAGATGTCGAAATCGAGACAACATACCATTCAATACGGTCCTCACCTTTCTTTTTTTCTATTTTCTACACAATTTTTCCTCAATTTTCTTCCGTTTATTAATTAAATTATAATATTGTGAAATTTCTTTTTTTTTTTGTAATTTTCTTACGTTAATTATTTCTATTTCGATTTTAATTATAAGAAACTACATACTCGAAAATAAAAAATAATATAAATATTAAGGCAACAGAGATATTTTTCAGGGGGGATTTAATTTTCTTCTTCTATTTCGAAATTTTTATTGGTGTTATTTATATATAGAAACAAAAAACATATAACTGGATTGCATCAACATATAATATACTAAATGATCATAAAATGTAATTATTCAAATCTCGTACGTACAATTTTGCTCGATTATCCGTTGTTTCTTTGGTTTTAATCAAATTTTTAAAACTACGAACGTCAAAAGATATTTCTCGACCATAAAAGGGATATTATTCTTTTTGTTTTTTTTTTTTTAAATCATAGAGGAATTTTTGGGGCTCCTTTTTTGGGGGACCCTCGTGGAAATACTTCATACAAAGAACAGTCAAAATGACCGATCGTGGTAGATTCACGATTTAACGAACACTTTTAAAAGAATTTCGGTGTCCTTACCTGAATATTTTCTAGGACCCACATCCAGTTTTGTATAAAAATCATTTAGTTTAAAAAAAAAAAAAAAAAAAAAAGAGAAAGAAAGAAAGAAAGAAAGCAGAAAGCGAATACCATACTCGTGTGCACACATGCACACACAACACACACACACATGTACACACGGATAGACGCGCGTACGCACAGCACACGTGCATCAAAAAATCAGATGTTATTTCCCAAGCTCTTGTGAGTCATTGGACGGAAGTCTACCGTCGTCGTTAAAAGGAAAAGAAAAAAGAAAAAATTGTTCCTTCAAGGGCAACGTCATAGGTATATATACCTGAAAAAAAGATACCTTCTATTATATACCTGCAAGGATAGAATGAAACGCCCTTTTTTGGATTATCTTCTACCTGCGTTATCCCGTCAGATAAAACCTAAACATACGTTTGTGTCATCTTTCGATTGTATCTTACCATTTTCTTATTCCCTATTTTTCATCTTTTCAAAATGAAAGAAGTCCTTTTAATATTTATTCCCTAATTCTCAGAGCAAACAATTTCTCTTTCAACGAGATCAACGAGGAAGAAAAAAAAAAACCGGGTTTATATACAACAATTTAATATTACTACGTTGACTACCGTTTGTTTGTTCTATCAATTAGAACGTGGGAGAGGGGGGAAAGGTTCAGGTAAATTATTAGGGTTTGACCTACTTCTTTGTTAGATTATTTTATACCTAAAGTTGGAAACATAACATATATACGATAAAACAAACATAAAATTTATACGATGGTAAATCAATGGTGTTAATTTTAATTTTAATGGCATATACACAAAAAGTGAATTGTTTCTTTTTTCTTTCTTTTTTCTCCTATTCGGAATGTCTCAAATTCTTGAAATATAAAAAAGAAAGAAAGAAAGAAAGACAAAATGAATAAAAAAGAAAATTAAGAGTAGGATAATAAGGGTATTGAGCGTAAAACATATTCCGGTAGACTTTTTTTATTGTTTTTTGTTTTTCTGGGTATCCGAAGGAGTCAGGTAGAAAAAGGTCTAATATACATTAAGTCATGCGCGAATAAGTAAAGGATAAGAAGTTGTAAAAAGGTAAAGGACGAAGGGCAGGCAGGTGCGAAATAATGCAGTTGCGTACCTGGAGAGTTTGTTTCTCAAAGGATAAAACCCTTTAGTATGTATATATATATTGAATATATGTATGTACGTGTTTGTGTGTATGTGTGAACATGTGTATACGAGTACAAGAAAAGGCCACATCCAATTATTAAAATTAGAGGCTCCGTCGCCTTCAGTGAAACGTTTCGTAGTGAACATTCACCTCAGCTTTTCCACTTCTCTTTTCTTTTATTATTTTCCTTATTCTTATTCTTTTTCTTCTTATTCTTCTTCGTCTATTACTTTGTATTCACGATTTCTCTTTACACGAAACCTTTCCCTTTTTTCTCTTATTTTTTTTAATATTTCATTTGTAATTTTAATTTAATTGCATTGAACTTTTTCTTTAATTTTTAACATCATTTCTTCATACATCGTGTGTGTGTGTGGTTTTGTTTTTATATTTTATTTAAATTGTATCGAATTGAATTTATTCTACTTTATTTTATTTTAATTTTTTCTTTTCTTTTCTTTTCTTTTATTTGATTTTTCCATATTTTATTTTATATTTAATTTTAATTTTAATTTTAATTTAATTTAATTTAATTTAATTTAATTTAATTTCAGTTCTCGTAATTTTTGCGCGTTCTATTCATTTATTATTAGAAGCTTTTTCATAGGGGGATAAAAAAAAAGAAAACAAGAAAAAAAGGATTAAAAATCAAATCCAAAGTAAGGGAGTAACTTTTTTATTTTCGAAAAAGAAAATGTCTATATTCTTTCCGTCTTTTATTCTGATATGCTATTTTTTCTATTTTCTCTTTTTTTTTCTTTAATATTTTTCTTTTACATCTCCAATAGGAATTCTCGTTTTCAAGGAAGAAACAGTGAGGTCCTTTGAAAACTCGTTACGCAGAGAGACCGAAAGAAGTCAAGAGTTTCATTTCGGTTAGTTTTTCAACGAAGTACGAATGAAGATAAAGAGCATTTGAATAGTTACAACCTAGTCCGATATACTACTTTTACATTTATTTTTTATTCTATTTTATATTCGAACATATATAATGAAAATGAAATTCTAAAAAATGTATTACTGACAAAAAGAAAAAAAAAAAAACAGTAAAAAGAAAAATCCCGATAAAAGTGAACACAATTAGATTCTCGAACATTATAAATAACGTTCATATCTTTCTCTACTTTCTACGAATATAATTTATTATTATTATTATTATTATTATTATTATGATTATTTTTTATTATTTAAACAATTCGCTTAATTGTATGAAGGTGTATTGGTTGATTTATAGAATCACGTTTCTCACGATCGTAATTGTCTTACGCTAGAAATAAAGAAACGAGAAGAAAAAAAAATAAAAAATCTAATTCGTATATCTGGTGATTTGATCTTCTACACCTTTTGTTAGATAGTAAGAGAAAGAGATAGTTTTTCCTATCTCCACAATGCTGGGTCACATTGTTCCTCTCTTTATTTCTTTCTTATTTTCTTATTTTCTTACTTTTTATTTCTCTAACGACACACGTGTTATCTACACTCCAACAGAAACGAATCTTGATCGCAGTATTTCATTCCCTTTCGTTCTTGACAACGAGTATATTCGTATTCTCAACGTGTTCATGTATGACCGCGTGTATGTGTGTTCCTGTATGTGTGTCATGCTGTTACTCGAGGCAACATTAATAACGTGTTTCATAAATACGACAATGGACTCTGTTAGGATGCAATTTGTCGTTCTGTTCGATTCGCGAGATCTCGATATATTCTTCCTATTCGATTTATATTTACTAATAATTTAACTATATATATATAAAATTTCATACACAATATAAAATGTAACACTAAAAATTTCGAAGAAAGTTCTCATCGGATAACTGTGTATATTTAATTTTTTAAATATTATTATTATTATTATAATTATTATTATTATATAATTCGTGTATTTTGAAGTTATACTTCTTTTCGGACGTTGGGGAAAATGTAATGGGGAGTGATTTTGTTCCGAGCGTCTGGAAAAACGACACCATGAAGATTGTCGCAGTATTTACGACGCGCGGCAAAGCGATTTCAAGTATACTGCATGAAGTTGTCTTCTCTTCTTCCCCCCCCTTTTTTCTCAAGCGGGTCACCCATCCAAATACTAATCGTACTCAGCGCTGCTTCACTTAAATGATCGAAGCGAGAACTAATACTGTAACCGCGCCATGGCTGTTGACGCGTGAAGTAATTCGATATATCTCTCTTATATTTAGTGTGTGGACTGATATCTATATTTTGATATTTTCTTTTTCTTCTTTTTATTCTTTCTTATATATATATATAATAATAATTATTTTTTTTCTTTGAAGTTTTTTTTTTAAGTTATTTTTGAGGTTATTGAGGTTATGTTCGTTTTGGTACGGCAAAGAAGTATAACTTCTTACGTGCGTATATAAGTACACACACCAGTTTTTTTATTATTATTATATAATTCGTGTATTTTTTATTTTTATTTCAAATACGCGCATAATAATTTTTATTTCAAATGTTATATTTCAAATAGCGTATAATAAAATTTCATATGCAATGTAAAATGTAACATTAAAAATTTCGAAGAAAATTCTTTTGTCTCGTATAAGTGTATATATTTATTTGAAAAAATAATATTATTATTATTTATATAATTCGTGTACATTTGATTTTCATTTCAAATATATTTATCAACTAATAAATCATTTAGTAATTTGAAACCGATAACTGTATGTACTCGTCCAAAAGTATCCCTCGTTAGAATTAATCTGAAAAATCAAATTGATTTCTTTCTATTGATTCTGAAACGTTAAGTATACTTTAGGAAAAAGAATCTCGAACGAGATAGATTTCTTTTCTTTTCTTTTTTCTTTCTAAACGACTACAAAAGATAAAATCTCGGTTTATTCGAAATCGGTCGTATCCCGAAAATGTAAAGTAAATATTTCGAGAATCTTGATAATAAATCTGGAAGATCCTAATTTATAAGATTCAGGTACTTTTTAGTACAATAATCTCTAACAATAGTTAGATCTTTAAAATGAACGACTCGAGATAAAATCTTGATTTGTTTAACATTAAAAATTGTGACTTTTAATAATATTAAAAAAAGGAAAAATTATATATAGAAAATAAAAATGATTGCAATTAAGAAAATATTCCTCATTCTTCTCCCTAAATAAGACGTTCAAAGTTTTATACGAATTTTTTTATTTGCAAATATAAACAAAATCTCAAAGCATAGATTTCTTTAAAGATCATGATCCAGGATAAATTAATGTTTCATTAAACAACAAAGTTTAATATTGGTCTTCCAATTATTTGATTAATAAAAATTGCATACTAATCCTTTTATCCAAATTTCAGTAACCCTTTTCCGAAAAACCAATACAAATCCATAATAAATCCCTTTGAAAAGAACTAATCCAACTAATTAATGTATTTTCGATTTATTTAAATAATATCAATGTTAGTCACTCAAAAATTTGCTGCAAGAATCTGATAACTTAAAAATTAGATTAATCAAAATCGCAAATACATTCTACTCCAATCCCAATTTCGACTATTACACTAATTCTTTCGAAAAAAAAAGCAAAGCAAAGTAAATCCAAACAATAAATCCCTTTGAAAACACAGCCTAACTACTAAATATAATTTCAGTTCACATACTATCAAAGTAACTAACTCAAAAATTTGATAGAAAAATTGGATTAATAAAAATCACAAAAATACATCCTCCTCCTCCTCCTCCTCCTTTGATTCAAATTTCAAAGCTACAATAATTCTTTGAAACAAAATACAAAAGAGAAGCCCATCCAAAACAATAAATCCCTTTTGAAAACACAGCTTAACTGATAAATATAATTTCGGTTCGCATACCATCAAAGTAACTAACTCAAAAATTTGTGATAGAAAAATTGAATTAATAAAAATCACAAAAATACATCCTCCTCCGATTCAAATTTAAAAACTACACCAATTATATTTCGACAAAAAATAAAAAGAAAAAGAAAAAGAAAAAGCAAAAGAAAAAGAAAAAGCAAAGCAAAATAAATCTAAACAATAGAACTTTTTTAGAAGGGACACAACCCAAGACAAACGATTAGAAAGTTTCAAGATTGTAAAAGGAACTTCTTGGAGAGCTCATCGTACTTTAATCGTCGACAATTTGTACCATATTAGGAATGATCTCTTGACTTTTCTCTCTCTCTCTCTCTCTCTCTCACACTCTCACTCCCTCTTATTCGTAGTTTGTCAAGAGAGTCACAGAGAGTTACGTTTTGGTTTCAATGATCAGAAGTCTCCTCTCTGGTCATTATCCTCTCGTCCTTCTCCACGTTGTTACACTATCTATCGAAGCCAGGCAACAATATACGTTCAACGTATAAATGGATCTAGGTGGCTAGTATATCCAACAAGAATGAGAGAGAGAGAGAGAGAGAGAGAGAGAGAGACAGACAGACAGACAGACGGACGGACGGACGGACAGACAGACAGACAGAAAGAGAAAGAGAGAGAGAGAGAGAGATAATCTGTGAGAAGCCATTCGTGCTGAGAATTTCTCTCTCTCTCTTTTTCTGAGTATATCTATCTATCTCTCTCATTCTCATTGCTTCTGACAAAAGCCGACCTTCGAGCTGACATTCACTTCACATCCCCAGCATCCTCCTCTTCCCCTCCCCCCTTCCACCCCTTCCCTATTCCATTCCTCCTCTAAGTCCTCCAACTCCTCTACCATTCTCTCTCTCTCTCTCTCTCTCTCTCTTTCTCTCTTTTTCTATCTTGTTGAAGAACTTACCTTCCTTCTCTCTATCCTTCTTCCTCTTACTTCCTCAACAACAAATATATATATATGTGTGTGTGTATTCTTGAAAAAGTGGTGAAGAGGAGGAGGAGGAGGAGGAGGAGGAGGAGGTGGAGTGAACCTGAGCACAAAGACTCGTCGTCATTCCTCGCGTGTCCTTCTTCCTTTTCCTCCGATGAATCGAATCGATGCAGCCTCTACTTTGATAAACAATTCTTTTTTATTTTTCTTCCTTTTCCTTTTTTTTCTCCTCTTCTTTTTCCTTTCCTTTCTTTCTTTTTTTTTTTTGCTTCTTTTTCTATCGGTAAAAAGAAATGGTACTTACTTACATTAGTTTTTGAGAATAAACTCGGGAAGAGGGGGAGGTAGAAGGTTATTTTTGTGAAATCTAATGAATTTCTATCGGTTCTTACAACGGTTCGTGATCATCCTTACCACCGGCAGCTGGATCTCTGTCACGTTTTGCTTTTCTTTTTATTCTTTTTTTTCTTTTTTCATTGTGGTACATAATTTTACTCTCGTTTCATTCACACACATCTATTATTTTTTTCTTTAATATATTTTTTTAAAAACAGAAAAAAAATAATGTACACTGATTCTTAACTACTGTAGTTTTCATTTAAAAAATTTTTTTTATAGTAATAATAATAATAATAATATATAGTATGTGTAAGTATAGGTAAACATGTAAAAATTTGTAAATAACATTATATAATACTTATAAATAAAATGTTATATATTTCTATCTATCTATATTAACTTTTGAAATAATTACAAAATATAATATTAATGTTCTTTTGATAATAATAATAATAATAATAATAATAATAATAATAATATCTCAAATCGTTATAATTTCTTTTCGAAAATAATTAACAATACATTAGAATATTCTATTAATCTATGCGTAGACATTAAAAATTTCTTCCAATAATAATGATAATTATTATTGGACAAAAAATTAGCGATGATAAATTATTTGAAACGTTTCCATTGATAATTCACTGATTCTCCTATTTCTAATTGCATATACAATGAATAGTATGATCTGCATACAATACTCTTGCTCGACATAGCAACACGCTTCGAGGATGACCTTCCTTCTTCTTTTACTTTTTCTTCTTCTTCTTCTTCTTCATCATCATCATCATCATCTTTCTCTTTATCCTTATCCTTCTTTCACTTCAACTCCTTCTTCCGTTCTTCCTTCTTTCATATTCTCTTTCTCTTTTCTACATCGACGAGTTCTTCGTTCCGGGGGTTTGCGTTTGCCTCGAAATTCCGCGGTTCTCTGTTGGATTCTTACAAATGTTAAAGAAAATTTAATGCATAACTCTGCGGAAACGAACATTTTATCTAACATTTAGATTATCTTCAATATTTAACATGTTATTAAACATTTACATATAAACCTACACACACACACACACACACACACAAACAAACACAAATATATGCAGAACATCGTATATCAAAATAATTATCAACATAAATATATATAATATACGAATACATTGAAATTTTTTTAAGCAACATGCATACACAACAAATCTCCATACACACACACGTATATACATGCACATTGAATTTTAAAGGTTTATATGTTGTTGTTAGCCATTGTTTCGTCCCAGACACATTATGGAAAAGCATACGGGCAGGTAGACGAAAGGCCAGATAGAGAGCCGGTGCGAAAATATTCTCTCTCTCTCTCTCTCTCTTTCATCAGAGATCCACTTCGAATCTCAGGTCAGGGATTCAGGTGGGCCTGGCATCACCCCTCCTCTCTTTGTCGACGTCCGACGAGCTGCCACCGAGGTTAAATACCTGCTCTCAAGTCCTCCGTTCCAAACAGACGAGACGGTCCTTGATATATTCTGCATCATTCTCTCTCTCTCTATCTCTCTCTCTCTCTCTCTCTCCTTCTCTCTCTCTCAAGTTTATATCTTGCTTTGTGCTACTGAGAGAGTTGTCTTCCATTCTCCACAAAATTCATACTAACTCTCGTAACTTATTCAAAGTTCGATGATTAGTACTTACAATTGGAACAAACCTTATTCATTTTGTACACTCGTGTTTGTTTCTTTTTTTTGTACACCATGCTCATGTTTCTAACTGCATATAAGTTTGTGCATTTTTGTACTTAGGTTAGTCACATACACGTGTTTCTCACGCGTGTATTACTCGTTTGCGTATGGTTGAGTATTTAAATGACAAACATATTAGAGTTTTAGCTAGAATCTGCTTGAACCCTTCTCTCAAACGACATATCGTCATGTTTCGCAGTCCTTTCACCTTTCCCTTTTACCGATCTCTACCATCACAGATAGACATTTGTCATTTCGTTTCGTTTCGTTTCATTTCGTTTCGTTTCGTCGTCATCATCATCATCATCATCATCGAGAGACTCTCTGATTTCCTTTTACCTGGCTTATTCCGAAGTTACATTGAACAACTAAATAAAAACACTACAAAATATCATCTCGAAGTTCTTTCAGCCTTGAAACATTCTCTCGGTATAATTCATTTTCGAAATAACAGTGGATTGTTTTATAATCTTTTAACATTTATCGAACTATCGTGTATATATTACGGTTTTTTCTGGATCTTTTTTTTTTCTTTCCTTTTCTTTCCTTTCTTTTCTTATTTTTTTTTTTTTACTTCAATCGCGTTACATAATGTAACAAAAATATACTTCTTTTTTTTTTTTTTCGAGAGAGAGAGAGGTATAATAAAATGTTTTACACGTGTAATTATTTTTTTTTTTTTTCTTATATCCGCCGCGATTGTTGTGAAATATTTATTTCTTAAATATAAATCATCGATTTAAAAACAAATGTCGAAAGAGACGAAGAATTATTCGTAATACGTTATCGAGAGTTATATAAAATGGCTGTGCAAATTCAGCCATACTTTTGGCAGGCTGACTCAACGAAAGAACAGCTGTTACTGGGAGGGATCCTCGAAAGAACCCCACTACACCCTGTATCCTCCAATATCAGATCCAAGGGAAGAGGCTATGGGGTTTCTCCGTACTCTTTCTCTCTCTCAAACTCATTCTCTTTTATCCAAATGAATCTCTTCTTCGTTCTATCGATCTTCCCATCGTGATACCCATAAAAAAAAACGATACCAGGGACAATGAACAATAAAAAAAGAGAACATTGGCGTTCGCTGCACTTCAATTTAGTTTTATTTATTTCTTTTTCCCATTAACTAACATTTTCTCTCTCTCTCTCTCTCCTCTCCTCTCTCTCTCTCTCTCTCTTTCTCAGTTCTTTTATTTCCACGTGTTTCCAAGGTCGAAACGATGCAGAGAATTTAATAGGCGAACAAACGGAGTTCATCGATCGATTCTCAGTTAAAAAGTTCGTCGTCGAAAAGCTGGGGACAATTTTTCGATGGCGCATAAAACGTTTCATTCTTCCTCTCTCTCTCTCTCTCTCTCTTTCTCTTCATCTATCAATCTATCTCTCTTTTTCTACATATATACATACATATATATGTAATGTATATTGATACTATGTACAGGCACGTACATTTTTACAGGCTTAATTCGACGACCGACCGCTTGAATTTGGGAGGGGGGTCTCTCTTACTCTCTCTCTCTCTCTCTCTCACTCTCTCTCTCTACGTGAAACGGCGACTGCAACCAAGGGAGAACCCTCGAATCCCTTTCTGATTTCCCTCTCTCTCTTTCTCTCACTTTCTCGTATATCAATCTATCTTTCTCCATCATCGTACAGTCCCCTCGAATAAATATTTCGGCAGCGCAAAGCCGACGATAACGTTGGATTACATTGGCGTAACATACTCTTTACAATCTCCAACAATTTCACCAACATTTGTTATTACCAAACCATCGTATATCCAAATAATATATCAACAGAAAACACAAATACAGATAATTTATTTCAATCTACATTATATTATATCTCTAAAAATAATTTCTTTTCTTTTTTACAATACGACAAAAATGATTTTTGAAATTTATTAATTATTTTTATTAACCATACTAATAATAATAATCAATTATATCATATAATAAAGTATTATGTAAAAGAAAAAAGAGAAAAAGAAATATTTGCCTCTACGCCAATGTGTATATACAGGGTTTCATTAATATCATGGAAAAGGGCATGCGAAGTGCTCGGTACGGGACTGTACCGCGTACTGTACTTTATACAATCCCCACCACTAGCAATTATATTCGGTTGAGTTCGGAAGTGTTCGCGTTTGCCGTTCGTCACGGGGCGGCGCTCGATGCGCGTCGGAGTAAGCGCGCACGCCACACGCCATCAGTTTCCTCCTGGTCAGTGCAGCGATCGTTTGTTCTTCCGTTTGGGTCTCTCGTTCCGTCGTTGTTCTTTCTTTCGTTTTTAAACTCGTGCTGCTACTTTTTTTTTTTTCTTTTACTCTCTAAGTTCTCATCTCGACTTATCCTCCAATCTTCTAAACTATCGTAACACGTACTCCATTGCTACCTCCAATTCCACAAGAAATATATAAATATATATAAAAAAAAAAAAAATAACAAGAGGAAAACGGTGATGTATGTATTTGTTTTGAAACTCACGCGTTAGTTAACTGGTAGTGAAAAATAAGAAAAAATCATAAAAAGAAAAAAAAACATAAAATATACATCGTATGTATATGTATATTGTACCTATACGTGTAATTAGAAGAAGAAGAGGACGAAGAAGAAGAAGGACTTTCTCGTGGATAATTAATAATAATAATAATAATAATAATAATAATAATAATAATAATAATAGTATAATAATAAATAAATAAATAAATAAATAAATAAATGAAGATATATAGTAGATAGAATCTTAACGCAAGGAACAGTGGTGTGCTTAAGGTGTTTCCGACAGTGTGCAATATTTTTCGTTTCTTTTCTTTTAACGTTTTCTTATTTCAAAAAGAAGAGGAAGAAGAAGAAAAAGAAGAAATAAAATTAATACAAATTGATAATATTAATAAAGAAGACGAAGAGCACTGCGACGGGAAGTAATAATAATAATAATAATAATAATAATAATAATTATAATAATAATAATAATTATAATAATAATAATAATAATAATAATAACAATAATAATAATAAAAAGAGAAGGAAGGATAAAAGCAGCAACACGAGAGCCATCGTTGTGTCACGTTTGTGGAATACGTTGTGCAACGAAATATGGATTGGGCGGTGAAGGCTCGACGAACGTAAGTTTCCTTCTTCATCGTCTCTTGGTAAAGAAAGAAAGAAAAAAAAGCCTGAAGAAAAGAACAAAAAGAAAAAAAGAGAAAATGTTAAAAACTCATCGCGCCTTGTGTCATCTTTATGTTGTTTATTGTTCTTGAAATTTTTCCGCATTTTATTATTCCTACACGGTTTCGAAAGAAAGAGAGAGAAAAATACACTTCACGTACTAGACACACACACACACACACACACACACACACACACACACACACACACATGCATATACAAACGTATATACATAAAACATACGTATATATTTGTATTTAATTTATATCGAAAATTGACCAACGAAGTGTTCGTGCAATTTTGTGCTATTTTATTTGAACCAAAAGAAAACATACACACACACACACACGCAATATGTGCAAATTAAAATTTCCTTTGGTTTTTCCAAATAACGTCGTAACGATTGTAACAACAAATTAGATTAAATTAGTATTAATGAATAAATCTTATGGTTCGATTGAAAATTGTAAGATAGAAAGAGAAAAAGAAATACAAATATATATACACACGCATACATAAAATATTATGTTTCGTAATTAATTATTATATTTAGAAATATATCGTTGAAAAATGAACGCACGACTCAACAACCCCCGATTTATTTTTTCTCTTTTTCTGTCTCATAATATATAAAATTATGATGTCTACGCGTATACGCCTATGTGTTTTTTAGTTTTGTTTTCCTCCCTTTTTGTATTTGTCTTTTTTTTTGTTTAAATATGTGGTATACGAGTAAAGAGAACACAACCAACCCCTTTTCGATCGCAACGACGCCGTCGTCGTCGTTGGGGGGATCGATCGTTTCGCTTGGGGCGAGGCTTTGCTCCGATCGTGCGTCGATCGTTATTTTCCGTGATAGAGAAAGACAGAGAGAGAGAGAGAGAGAACGAGGACGAGAGAGAGAAAGAGAGAGAGAGAGAGAGAGAAAGAATAATATACTGTAAATAGAAAATCAGAGATCAATGACACCCCGTATTCGTTTTGGAGGGAAAACATTGAAATTCACTTTCGTTACTTTCCTTTTCTTTCAAATATTTTCATATATATATATCCAATATTCGTTAATATACATCGTGTAACACACGTCCTTGTTAATTTCCATGTTTACGTATATTATATTTAATTCTATTTAATTATTATCATATCACGTTTATCCTCTCTATCTATAAAGTATTTATATATATATAGATATACTTTTATTTAATTCCTTTTGAGGTATGGCGGTATTAAAAGTGTTGCCCCCCCCACCTTTTTGATGCGTAAATTTGCACGGTTGAATTATTATAGTCCCACCCTATAAGAACAAATTTAATTGAATTGTTATTATTTTGTTGTTTTCCGTGCTACAAAGGGGGTTAACAGAAAAACCAAATATCATATAATTTCATTTAAAACATAACTGTTGGATGTTACATTATATCTTTAATAATATATATCTTTGTTATTACAACGAACGAATATTTATTTATAATAACATATTCAAGATAACACGATTCTTATTATATCTAGATTTGTCAAAGACGTTTAAGACAAATTTTCTGTGTTACAGGATTAGGATGGGAGTTTTTACGAAATAGTGTTTCGAAAGAAACTTACCAACTTCCTTAATATAATATATATGTTACCTTGAAAAAGATTGAAATTGGAAAATGTCAAGATTCACATATGTTCGCTTGTCAACACATACAAAATACGCAAAACAAATACAAAAAAGACCGAATATTTGGGTTTATTCTTCCACATTTAATATTTCGGACATACAACCAAGCGACAAAATATTCAACTTCGATCTTTCATGATAACATAATATATATTTTCAAATACTCTTATTAACGTGTTTTACGAACACGACGTAATATACTTCTTATTCGTTTTATCTTAAGCGTTATCAATTCTTTTCTTTGAACATACCCACCACCAACACGTAACCGTGTTTAATAAAACATAACAACAATGGGCATCGATGTGATACTAAAAGTAGGGAACATATGCGTGTACGATAAACGTCGAGAGAAACTACGCCGGAAACCAAATGGCTCGATGGATGAGTTAGAGTTCTGACGAGATCTATGATAGAGAAAGATATATATATATATATACATATATACATATATATATTTATAGGAAGAGGATGTATGTGTGCCTGTATGGTATGTGTATGTGTATGTGTTCCTGTATGTGTATGTATATGCGTATGTGTGTGTGTTGTAAGAGAGCAGAGTGGAAAGAGAGGAAAAGAGAGAGAGAGAAAGAGAAAGAGAGAGAGAGAGAGAGAGAGAGATTTCCTCTTTCTCTTGGCCAAGTTGGAGACTTTAAAGTGATAATAATAGATGTGTACGCTATCCGCACACGTGCTGTCTCGTTTACGAGTCGAGTTTATCGAGAACGTTAGAGAGAAAACATTTATTTATTTCCAAAAGTCAGGTTCAACGTCTAACGAAAATGTTTCAGATAATTTGTTTTATCTTTCCTCCTTTTTTTTTTTGGTTTCTTCTTTTCGTTTTTTTTTATATTTATATATGTGTACTTATTCTACCATTCATTGGTATTATTTGTTGAATTTTTTTTAAATTTTTTATTTGTTCTTTTTGTTTTTTTCTTTCTTTCTTTCCTTCTTTTTTGTTTGTTTTTTATTATATTATGAGTTTTGGATGCAATTTTTCTTTTATTCGTTTATTTTAATTTCACGTGATTATGTAATTAAGTATGTTGGATTAATTTTCGTGGATTAATTTTTTTATATTACGATTTAATTAGATTTATTTCTGTTTGTTATATCGTTGCGGTTTTTTTTTTTTAAATATATCGATGATACGATTTGATTGATATATTATATTTTAAAAGATTATTTTTATTTGATATAAAAACGTTGTAATAAATTTGTGATTCGAATTTCGCGTGATTGTATATAAAAATGGTTTATTGATCAATAAAATAAAATAATTACGATAGAGAAAGAGAGAGAGAAAGATAGAAGAAGAAGAAGAAGAATTTTATTTATATTATTATTATTATTATTATTATAAACAAATGATTATTTTATTATATTGTTTTGTTAATTTTATTATGTATTCTCGTGTTGGAAGTATAACATATTATCTTTTCTTTTTATTATTCATAATTTTTTTTCAATAATAATTAGTGTTTAGTGAAAATGCATATTATATATATATATATGTGTGTGTTTATATTAAATCTTTCTCTTTCTTTGAGATCTCTAAAATCGTCATGACGATTAGAAGTGAAAGGACGGAAATTACGGAGCAAACATTCATTTCCTTTCTTACGTTTCCTTCCAACTCTAATACTTGCGTTTACACGCTATGACACTTAAACTACAATAACGAACTAAACTAAATAATAAATTTCTAAGAACCCATGATAAAAAAACATATGGCGATCAATTTTCATTAATTAATTAATAAATTCGCGTAAGAATAATAATAAAACATTTCAAACATTGTCGTAATTCATCGAATTGTGTGTTTCATCATTGTTCGTAGTCGCATTTTAAGAAAGA